>NC_133309.1:5320127-5323523 GCF_012295235.1 Primulina huaijiensis
GTCACAACTGCCTTAACTGCTGTCAATATAGAACCAACAACTAAGAACTACAACCATCGAACTTGCTGTTATTCTGCTGAAATTCTCGTTCATATTCAAAATCAGAAGCTCACTCTTATCAGATATAATCATAGCATTCTGGGCTACTTTTCGAGCTTTCTGGCACAAATTATTTTGTTGTAAATTCGATCTTTAGAGAGATCAGTTGTGCTAAGTCCAGTTAAGCACTGTGAAAAAGTTTTTAAGCCAAGAGTTTTAGTTTTGGCATTTGTAAGTCCAAACTGAAGTGGGTCTGTACAAGTGTTTGTATCGATCAAAGTCTTTTAGTGGATATTCTATCCTCGTGATAGAATGGATGACGTAGGAGTGTTGAAATATCCAAACATTCATAAAATTCGTGTGTTCTTATTACGTCCTTTTATTCTATCAATAAGTCAGTTTATTTCGTCAATGGTTTACAAATACATGGTCACCAACCTGAAATTCCAATCGACGACGTCTCACATCAGCATAGCTTTTCTGTCGGCTCTGGGCAGTATGCATTCTTTCTCTAATCTTTGTTACTAATTCGGATGTTTGTTGTACCAATTCAGGGCCTAATAATTTTCTTTCTCCTACTTCATCCCAATGTACCGGAGAACGACATTTTCTACCATATAATGCAGTATATGGTGCCATTCCAATACTTGACTGATAGCTATTGTTATATGTAAACTCAGCCAATGGTAGTTTACTGTCCCAAATACCTGGGAAGTCAATAGTACAGGTTCTCAACATATCTTCGAAGATCTGATTCACCCGTTCTGATTGTCCATCAGTTTGAGAGTGGAATGCTGTCTAAATGCCAATCGAGTTCCCATAGCATGATGTAAACTCATCCAAAATGCTGACGTAAATTTTGGATCTCTATCAGATACAATGGACACTGCGATACCATGAAGTCTCACTATCTCTTTGATGTATTCTTCAGCATATTGATTCATCGTGTATGTGGTCTTCACCGGAAGGAAGTGAGCTGATTTCGTAAGTCTATCCACAATAACCCATATAGCATTGAATCCTCTTTGTGTTTTTGGCAAACCAAGGATGAAATCCATTGTGATATGTTCCCATTTCCACTCAGGAATGGGTAGTGGTTTCAGAAGTCCTGCTGGTCTTTGATATTCAGTCTTGACCTGTTGACAAGTTAGACATTGTGCAACAAATTGAGCAATGTCCTTTTTCATACCTAGCCACCAAAATAATGGTTTCAAATCCTTGTACATTTTTGTGCCTCCTGGATGGATCGAATAGGGAATACCATGTGCATCAATAAGAATGTCTGTTCTGATCGTTCCTTGCTTTGGCGCACACAATCTCCCTCGATATGTCCATATTCCTTCCCAATTCAACTCAAAGTTCAAATTTCCTTTTTCTTTATCTCCCTGCCTCAGTTGTTGTAATTCATTATCTGAACTTTGTTCGGCCTTAATTTTGTCTGCAAGTGTTGGTCGAACCATGAGAGATGATAATTGAATTGCAGTGCCCTTTGGCATAACATCAATCTTAAAATTCTGTAAATCCCATAAAATTTGTTCTTGTACTTGCATTGTAGCAATAGAACTGGACTTTTGACTTAATGCATTTGCAACAACATTGGCTTTACCTGGATGATAGGCAATAACACAATCATAATCTTTTACTAACTCCAACCAATGTCGTTGACGCATATTCAATTCTTTTTGCGTGAATAAATATTTCAAACTCTTGTGGTCCGAGTAAATTTCACACCGTTCACCATACAGATAATGGCGCCATATTTTCAATGCAAATACCACTGCTGTCAGTTCTAAATCATGTGTGAGATAATTCTTTTCATATTCCTTCAACTGTCTTGAGGCATAAGCAATAACCTTCCCGTGCTACATTAAAACTGCTCTTAAACCTTGTTTCGAAGCATCACTGTATACTACAAAATCTCCTGATCTTTCTGGAATAGCAAGGACCGGTGCTGAGGTCAATTTTGTCTTTAACTCTTGGAAACTGTGATCACATGCTTCATTTCATACGAATTTCACATTCTTTTGTGTTAACGCAGTCAAAGGCAATGCTATCTTAGAAAATCTCGCTATAAACCGACGGTAATAACCAGCTATTCCAAGAAAACTACGTACCTCGGTAACAGTGGTAGGTCGTAGCCAGTTATTAATAGCTTCAATCTTACTTGGATCCACTGATATGCTTTCTTTTGAAATGATATGACCCAAGAATGATACTTGTTCAAGCCAAAATTCGCATTTCTTCCATTTGGCATACAAATGTTGATCTTTCAAAGTTTGCAAAACTAGGTCCAGATGTTCTCGATGCTCTTCTACAGTTCGTGAGTAAATGAGAATATNTGGAGTCCTGTGATTGCTCCTTACTGTAGTCATTGTGGGGGTAAACATACTATCGAGCAGTGTCGAGGTATGTTTGGTACTTGTTATCAGTGTGGGCAGGAAGGTCATTTCTCTCGAGGATGTCCGAACAGGGGTACGACTTCTTCTCAACCCCAGCCAGGATTTAGAGGTGGCCCTAGCATGATGAGAACTGCTGTTCCTGTTCCATCTTTTCAGCAGTCGAGTGTCCCACGATATCAAGGACCAGGTGGTCAGACTTCCTAGGTTCCTCCTCAAGTTCGAGTGTATGCTATAACTGAGGATCAGGAGAAAGAAGCTCCTGGTGGTGTGATTGTAGGTATTTGCATGCTTTGCGATTATCCTGCACGTGTTTTATTTGATACAGGAGCATCTCATTCAGTCATATCTCATGCATTTGTTGCATCTCACGATATTGAGTGTATCTCGTTGTATGATACTTTGTCGATAGCCACGCCAGCAGGGAAGATTATTTTGTCTGAGAAAGTTGTGCAAAATTGTGTATTGATATATGAGGATAATGTGATATTCTTGAATTTGATTGTCCTTCCAAGGCACGACTTTGATTGTATTGTTGGCATGGATATCTTGATGAAAAATCGAGCTACTGTTGATTGTTGCCATGGAGTGGTTCGATTTAGACCTATTGATGGATCCAAGTGTAATTTTTATGGCAAGGGTTCCCAAGCCAAAAATTCCATTGGTATCTTCCTTGGAAATGTCCCGATTGTTGACTAGCGGAGATGAGGGTTATCTTATCTACGCTATTGATATTTCGAAGAAGGAGTCTTCTTTATCTGATATTCCTGTTGCGAAAGAATTCCCGGATGTATTTCCCGATGAGATTCCTGATTTTCCTCCTCATCGAGAAGTTGAGTTTAGTATTGATCTTGTACCGGGAACTGCGCCTATTTCGAAAGCTCCTTATCGCATGGCACCATTGGAATTGAAAGAATTGAAAGAACAATTACAGGATCTTCTCGATAAGGGATATATTCGA
>NC_133309.1:5323971-5324927 GCF_012295235.1 Primulina huaijiensis
AAACTGCTTTTCGTACGAGGTATGGCCATTATGAATTTTTGGTTATGCCTTTCGGTCTCACAAATGCTCCTGCCGTATTTATGGATTTAATGAATCGTGTCTTTCGAGATTATCTTGACCGATTCGTTATTGTATTTATTGATGATATTCTCGTGTATTCGAAATCGAAAAAGGAGCATGCTGAACATTTGAGACCGGTACTTCAAACTCTTCGTACTAGTCATTTATATGCTAAATTGTCCAAATGTGAATTTTGGATGGATCGAGTAGTATTTTTGGGCCACGTCATTTCGAGACATGGCATATCTGTTGATCCTGTTAAGGTTGAAGTTGTATTGAATTGGCCGAGACCTACGAATGTTCCTGAGATTCGTAGCTTCATGGGTTTGGCTGGTTATTATCGTCGTTTCATTGAAGGATTTTCGAAAATAGCTAAACCTATTACTAAACTGACACAGAAGAATCAGCGATTCATTTGGTCAGAGGAATGTGAAGCTAGTTTTCTTGAATTGAAGACGAGATTGACCACAGCACCTGTGCTTACTATTCCCTCAGGTACCGGAGGATTTGTAGTGTGTACAGATGCGTCTGGTAAAGGTTTGGGCTGTGTTCTGATGCAACATGGCAAGGTGATTGCTTAGGCGTTTCGTCAATTGAAATCTCATGAAACTCGTTATCCTGTTCATGATCTTGAATTGGCTGCCATTGTGTTTGCTTTGAAGATTTGGCGCCATTATTTGTACGGATAAAAGTTTATTATTTATTCAGACCATAAGAGTCTGAAGTATTTCTTTTCTCAATCTGATTTGAATATGAGGCAACGCAGATGGATGGATCTCTTGAAGGACTTTGACTGTGAGATTCAATATCACCCGAGATCGGTGAATGTTACTTCGGATGCCCTTAGTCGGGTTCATGATTCTGTTTTAGCTTCTGTCAGTGTCGCCAAGGTACAT
>NC_133309.1:5325027-5451631 GCF_012295235.1 Primulina huaijiensis
ATGACCCTTAAAGCATAGACATTTGTGGCCCCGATGATTGGATATAGATTTGGGATTTGACGGCGCTTCGTCTACGCTATCATACGAGTATCCCTTATTGAGGCCGGTGTGCCAGCTCGAGCATTGATTTGATAGCGATTCGATTGATTCTGACATGTGCTCAGTGGATGAGCATTTGACCTGATACCTCCACGACATACATGCATTGCATATCATATATCATTGTTTAGATATCTATGGTATATACTGTGGTTGCTTCAGACTGAGCTTTGCTCACCCAGATGGGGCTGTTGTTGTCTTTGTGTGTGGACAATGACAGGTACTCTAGGATATCAGGAGACCGGAGATGGTACTTCTGGAGGGAGTCACAGTTTGAGCTGATGTTTATGTTTTTCCTAGTATATATATATGTATCTATATACCGGGGCATGTTCCGAGGATATGATTTCTTGTTGTATGAGTTGTTTTGATCATGTGTGGGCAGATTTTATGATGTGAGATGAAATACTATTTTTAGTATTCAAATTATAGAAGAGATAATTTGGGCTCGTTGTAAACAAAATTGAAACCCGTTTTCCGCTGTAATTAATTAACCCTAATCAAATTGCATTGTAATAACGATTAGGAGCTAAGGGCCCCACACGGAGTGGTATCAGAGCATAGCTGGGAATGCTCGATTGAGTCTTGTGTACACTTGAATAGGAACAAATGAATTGTGCGTATGTGTTTGATTTATTTGTATTACTTGCTCTTACTTGATTTGATTTGAGTACGTATCTGATGAGATTGATGATATGAGATGGTGATGATGTGAAATTGATATGAAATGTGATATTCATCATTTGATTTGTAGATGGATCCTACAAATGAAACTGCGAGTAGAAGTACTAAGAGAATAGTTGGACAATTTGAAGGGTTGTCCATGGATGTGGTAATGGCTCGCTTTCAGGATTTAAAACCACCGAGGTTCTTTGGCACTGAGAGTGCAGAAAGAGCAGAGGCCTGTTTGAAAGATATCGAGCACTTGTTTACTATCGTTGAATATTCCAAGGCTCGGAGATTGAAACTTGCTTTGTATCAGCTGAAAGATCGAGCTAAATCTTGGTGGGAAGCCGCTGAGATTGGATTGAAAGAGGCCGGGATTGAAGTCACATGGGATGTCTTCAAGACCCAGTTTTTAGAGCAGTATTCTCCTCCTTCTTATTATACTGCTCAGGAGAATGAATTCAATAGTCTGCAGCAGGGAACGATGACTGTTGCGGAATATGCTTCTAAATTTTCTACACTGTTGAAGTATGCACCTCACGTAGCTGGGAATGCGAAGGCAAAATATAACAGGTTTGTAAATGGTTTACATCCTGCTTTATATACTTTTGTTGTTTCTGGATTTCCTACCATCTACGCAGAGGCAGTTGAACGAGCCAAGGCAGCTGAGGCTAGACTCAGGCGAGGAGGTCCACAGTATACTCCTCCACCACCAGTGTCAGCTCAGCAGCCTGCATTGCGTCCAAGGGGTAAAAAGTTCAAGAAGACTGGTTCTGTTTCTTCGTCTTCTTCGAGTTCGAGTGGATCCCAGAGAGGGAGTCCTGTGATTGCTCATTACTGTAGTCATTGTGGGGGTAAACATACTATCGAGCAGTGTCGAGGTATGTTTGGTACTTGTTATCAGTGTGGGCAGGAAGGTCATTTCTCTCGAGTATGTCCGAACAGGGGTACGACTTCTTCTCAACCCCAGCCAGGATTTAGAGGTGGCCCTAGCATGATGAGACCTGCTGTTCCTGTTCCATCTTTTCAGCAGTCGAGTGTCCCACGATATCAAGGACAAGGTGGTCAGACTTCCTAGGTTCCTCCTCAAGTTCGAGTGTATGCTATGACTGAGGATCAGGAGAAAGAAGCTCCTGGTGGTGTGATTGTAGGTATTTGCATGCTTTGCGATTATCCTGCACGTGTTTTATTTGATACAGGAGCATCTCATTCATTCATATCTCATGCATTTGTTGCATCTCACGATATTGAGTGTACCCCGTTGTATGATACTTTGTCGATAGCCACGCCAGCAGGGAAGATTATTTTGTCTGAGAAAGTTGTGCAAAATTGTGTATTGATATATGAGGATAATGTGATATTCTTGAATTTGATTGTCCTTCCAATGCACGACTTTGATTGTATTGTTGGCATGGATATCTTGATGAAAAATCGAGCTACTGTTGATTGTTGCCATGGAGTGGTTCGATTTAGACCTATTGATGGACCCAAGTGGAATTTTTATGGCAAGGGTTCCCAAGCCAAAAATTCCATTGGTATCTTCCTTGGAAATGTCCCGATTGTTGACTAGCGGAGATGAGGGTTATCTTATCTACGCTATTGATATTTCGAAGAAGGAGTCTTCTTTATCTGATATTCCTGTTGCGAAAGAATTCCCGGATGTATTTCCCGATGAGATTCCTGATTTTCCTCCTCATCGAGAAGTTGAGTTTAGTATTGATCTTGTACCGGGAACTGCGCCTATTTCGAAAGCTCCTTATCGCATGGCACCATTGGAATTGAAAGAATTGAAAGAACAATTACAGGATCTTCTCGATAAGGGATATATTCGACCGAGTGTATCATCTTGGGGAGCTCCAGTCTTATTTGTTCGGAAAAAAGATGGTACTATGCGAATGTGTATCGATTATAGGCAACTGAATCGGGCTACTGTGAAAAACAAGTACCCACTTCCTCGTATTGATGATTTATTTGATCAGCTTCAGGGTACTTCTGTTTACTCTAAGATTGATCTTCGATCTGGTTATCATCAAGTACGTTTTCGAGACGAAGATGTGCCTAAAACTGCTTTTCGTACGAGGTATGGCCATTATGAATTTTTGGTTATGCCTTTCGGTCTCACAAATGCTCCTGCCGTATTTATGGATTTAATGAATCGTGTCTTTCGAGATTATCTTGACCGATTCGTTATTGTATTTATTGATGATATTCTCGTGTATTCGAAATCGAAAAAGGAGCATGCTGAACATTTGAGACCGGTACTTCAAACTCTTCGTACTAGTCATTTATATGCTAAATTGTCCAAATGTGAATTTTGGATGGATCGAGTAGTATTTTTGGGCCACGTCATTTCGAGACATGGCATATCTGTTGATCCTGTTAAGGTTGAAGTTGTATTGAATTGGCCGAGACCTACGAATGTTCCTGAGATTCGTAGCTTCATGGGTTTGGCTGGTTATTATCGTCGTTTCATTGAAGGATTTTCGAAAATAGCTAAACCTATTACTAAACTGACACAGAAGAATCAGCGATTCATTTGGTCAGAGGAATGTGAAGCTAGTTTTCTTGAATTGAAGACGAGATTGACCACAGCACCTGTGCTTACTATTCCCTCAGGTACCGGAGGATTTGTAGTGTGTACAGATGCGTCTGGTAAAGGTTTGGGCTGTGTTCTGATGCAACATGGCAAGGTGATTGCTTAGGCGTTTCGTCAATTGAAATCTCATGAAACTCGTTATCCTGTTCATGATCTTGAATTGGCTGCCATTGTGTTTGCTTTGAAGATTTGGCGCCATTATTTGTACGGATAAAAGTTTATTATTTATTCGGACCATAAGAGTCTGAAGTATCTCTTTTCTCAATCTGATTTGAATATGAGGCAACGCAGATGGATGGATCTCTTGAAGGACTTTGACTGTGAGATTCAATATCACCCGGGATCGGTGAATGTTACTGCGGATGCCCTTAGTCGTGTTCATGATTATGTTTTAGCTTTTGTCAGTGTCGCCATGGTACATGAGGATATATGTACTTCTGGCTGAACTTTTCACTCGAATTGGAATTCTGTCACTGTTTCAGCATTGCAAATTGAGCCGAGTTTGATATCAAAAATACGAAAGGCCCAACGAAGCGATGCTCATATTCAGAAGTCGAAAGAACTTGTATTTGCAGGACATCAGTCTGGATTTCAGATTTCTTCTGATGGTTCTTTACGACTGAATGGTCGGCTGGTAGTTCTTGATAATTCTGATTTGAAATCTGCCCTTCTTCGAGAAGCACATTGTAACAAATACAGTATCCACCCTGGAGGTCGAAAGATGTATTTGACATTGAGACCTCAATTCTGGTGGAGACGTATGAAGAAGGACATTGCTGAGTTTATTTCGAAATGCTTGGTCTGCCAGCAAGTGAAATCCGAGAGAATGAAACCTGGAGGATTACTCCATAGTCTCGAAATCCCGAAATGGAATTGGGAACATATTGCTATGGACTTTGTGACTCATTTACCTCGTTCGCCCAAGGGCTGTGATGCTATTTGGGTCATTATTGATCGGCTTTCGAAATCTGAGCATTTTATTCCGTATGAACGGACTTATCCTTATAAGAGAATGGCCCGTTTATACATTGAGAATATTGTGAGACTGCACGGTGTTCCAGTCTCAATTGTATCTGATCGTGATCCCAGGTTTGCTTCTAAATTCTGGGGTAGTTTTCAGGAAGCGATGAGTACGCGTTTGGCTATGAGTACTGCTTATCATCCTCAAACTGATGGCCAAACTGAGCGTACGATTCAGACGTTAGAGGATATGCTGCGTGCTGTTGTGATGGACTTTAGAATGGGACGGCAAGATGCCTTACCATTGGTTGAATTTTCTTATAATAATAGCTTTCAGACGAGTATCGGTATGGCACCGTTTGAAGCTCTATATGGGAGACGGTGTAGATCACTGTTATTCTGGGATGAAATTGGTGAAAGACAATTGACTGGACCTGAAATGATACAGGAAATGAATGATAAGGTTCAGTTGATTCGACAGCGGATGAAAGCCGCTCAGGATCGTCAAACGAGTTATGCGAATAAACGAAGACGACCCTTAGAATTCCATAAAGGTGATAAAGTGTTTTTGAAAAAATCTCCCTTTAGAGGCACCGTTCGATTTGGCATGCGAGGGAAGTTATCTCCTCGATATATTGGTCCATACGAGATCCTTGATCGAGTTGGAGATCTTGCTTATCGATTGGCATTGCCACCAGCTCTAGCTGCTATTCACGATGTGTTTCATGTTTCTATGCTGAGGAAGTATGAACCAGATCAATCACATGTACTTGCACCTGATGAGGTTGAACTTGATCCTTCTCTTTCCTATGTTGAACAACCTGTTCGTATTATGGATCGAAATGAAAAGATATTGCGAAATAAATCGATTCCTCTAGTTCGAGTGCAATGGACACGACATGGTGTAGAAGAGTCGACGTGGGAGTTAGAAAGCAAGATGCGAGATTCGTATCCGCACTTGTTTGATACTATTCCACCTGTTCCATTGTATTCTATGTATTCTGATCCTTTTACTGATTTTAGTTTTGATATGTACTACAACTGGTGACATATATATGTTTGCCAATGTTATGTATATAGAGATGTTTGAGATTTCGAGGACGAAATCTTTTAAGAGGGGGAGAAATGTAAGGACCGTGTATCGTATTATCTTAAATCCTGTGTGATTATCGATAATTTATGAAATTGTCATGTGATTATGTAGTTGATGTATATCCTGACAAGGGAAATTGAGAAAATGAATATTGAATATGAATTGACGTTGTAAGAGCTCGAGTGGAAAAGCCGGACGCCAATATAATACCAAAATCAATATTTGGATAGAACATGTGGCGCCCGAGCGGTAGAAAATGACCGCCCGAGCGCCAGTGTGGAATAAGGGATGTTCTCGGACAGAACATGCCGCGCCCGAGCGGTAGTTTTTGACCGCCCGAGCGCGGTGCAAGTGACACTCGAGGGCAGAACATCTCGCGCTCGGGCGCAAGAATTCTACCGCCCTAGCGCCGAAGCGGTGGATTGATAAGAACGAGGTTCTTCCTCTTTTTTTTTCTTTTTTTCTTTCACGGCAGCTTCGAGAGACACGAGAGATTTCGATTTTCTTTCGTCCGAATCGACTTTGAAACGCTGTCTAAACGCGAAACAAACTATATATTTGTGATCGTCGCGTCTAGGGCTTCTGACTGAGGTAATTTTCTTCTAGTTTCAGCAGCTCTAAATATCAAAGTGCTGGAATAGCGTGTATTTGAAGTTGAATTTCTTATATGTAGTAGAATAACCGACAAGAAACTCATATTCGAAGGCGGAATTGAATTATATTATGATTTGAATTTGATATGAATTTTTGAAGTTTCAAATAATATTTGAAACTCATATTAATGATTTTTGATTAGGTTATTGATTGGAATGAGTATGTTATTGATGTAGATAAAGTATTATACCTATATCTTCAGGCTACATCAACTGGAACGAAGAATTGAGGTATGTTGCGACCGGGTAACATACGACAGGTATCTGTATCATATGATATATGTTTGATTGATTTGATTGATTGGATTGAGAATACATGTCTATATGCCTTATTTGTTGAGTTTATGTGGCATACATGACATGCACGTTGAGCTATGATCCTTGGATACCCTGATATGATTTGATTTGATTCTGGGGTTTGTGAACACAATGCTATGTTGGTATTAAATGACCCTTAAAGCATAGACATTTGTGGCCCCGATGATTGGATATGAGATTTGGGATTTGACGGCGCTTCGTCGACGCTATCATACGAGTATCCCTTATTGAGGTCGGTGTGCCAGCTCGAGCATTGATTTGATAGAGATTCGATTGATTCTGACATGTGCTCAGTGGATGAGCATTTGACCTGATACCTCCACGACATACATGCATTGCATATCATATATCATTGTTTAGATATCTATGGTATATATTGTGGTTGCTTCAGACTGAGCTTTGCTCACCCAGATGGGGCTGTTGTTGTCTTTGTGTGTGGACAATGACAGGTACTCCAGGATATCAGGAGACCAGAGATGGTACTTCTGGAGGGAGTCACAGTTTGAGCTGATGTTTATGTTTTTCCCAGTATATATATATGTATCTATATACCGAGGCATGTCCCGAGGATATGATTTCTTGTTGTATGAGTTGTTTTGATCATGTGTGGGCAGATTTTATGATGTGAGATGAAATACTATTTTTAGTATTCAAATTATAGAAGAGATAATTTAGGCTCATTGTAAAGAAAATTGAAACCCGTTTTCCGCTGTAATTAATTAACCCTAATCAAATTGCATTGTAATAACGATTAGGAGCTAAGGGCCCCACAAATTTTGTTTTTAACTCTTGGAAACTGTGATCACATGATTCATTCCATATGAATTTCACATTATTTTGTGTTAACGCAGTCAAAGGCAATGCTATCTTAGAAAATCCCGCTATAAACTGACTGTAGTAACTAGCTAGCCCAAGAAAACTACGTACCTCGGTAACAGTGGTAGGTCGTAGTCAGTTATTAATAGTTTCAATCTTACTTGGATCAACTGATATGCCTTCTTTTGAAATGATATGACCCAAGAATGATACTTGTTCAAGCCAAAATTCGCATTTTTTCCATTTGGCATATAATTGTTTATCTTTCAAAGTTTGCAAAACTAATTTCAGATGTTCTCGATGCTCCTATGTAGTTCGTGAGTAGATAAGAATATCATCTATAAACACAATCACGAACTTGTCTAAAAATGGCTTGAAATTTCTATTCATTAAATCCATAAAAACAGCTGGTGCATTCGTTAGTCCAAATGGCATTACAAGAAATTCATAATGCTTATACCTCGTTCGGAAGGCAGTCTTTGAGATATCATCTGATTTCACTTTTAGTTGATGATAGCCTGATCGTAAATCAATCTTCGAAAAGATGGCAGTTCCTAGTAATTTATCAAACAAATCATCAATTCTGGGGAGTGGATACTTATTTTTTATTGTCACTTTGTTCAACTCCCGATAATCAATACATAGACGAAAGGTACCGTCTTTCTTCTTCACAAATAAAACAGGTGCACCCCACGGTGAAAAGCTCGGTCTAATAAACCCTTTATCAAGCAACTCCTCTAATTGTTCTTTCAATTCTTTCATTTCTGTAGGAGCTAATCGATAAAGAGTATTTGAGATCAACTGAGTTCCTGCCACAATATAAATTACAAATTCGATCTCTCTATCTGGAGGTAAGCCTGTTACATCATCAGGAAATACTTCTAGAAACTCATACACAACATATGTATCTTTTAGGTCACGAATCGATGGTCAATAACTAAAACAGATGCTAAATATCCTTGACACTCCTTCTGTAATAATCTACAAGCCTACATACAAGAGATTATCTGAAGAGGTGAGGATATACCTGCACTTGCTACTGCGAATGGTTCAACTCCTATTGGTGCAAACTTGATCATCTTTATGTCACTATCAATAGTAACTCTGTACTTCGAGAGCCAATCCATTCTCAATATCACATCAAAATCGGTCATCCTCAGAACTATCAATTCAGCTTACATCTGATGGCCTTGGATATATATTGGACACCCTCGCACAATCTGATCTGTCTGTAATTCTTGCCCGGAAGGTAAGGCTATGGCGAGTTGTGACTCTGTTGTACTTGCTGTAATGCCCAGTCTCCTTACAAACGATTCCAAAATAAAGGAATGCGTGGCTCCTGAATCTAGTAAAACAAGAGAAGTGAGACCAGAAATCAAGAACATACCAGTGATCATCGATGTATCCGCATCCATTTCTTCTTTAGTCATAGAGAAAAGGCGTCCCTGTACTTTCTCATAACTCCCTGGAAAATTCCTGGCGAGATGTTCTGGCTTTTTGCAACGATAACATACATTGTAATCCTACATACATTCCTCGCCGTGAAGTTTGCCACATTTATGACAAGGTGGTCTGTCCTGTTCTTTACGTGGAGGAGGACCCTTGCCACGTGGTTCCTCTTGTCGAGTACCTCTGCTATCGGTCTTTTTGCCTTGTCTTGTTCCTTGGCTCTTTTGAAAGTACTACTATCTTCGTTGTTGTCTATCTCTGTCAATGTCTTGTTCATCCTGTTCTGCCATAAATGCTCTTTCTACTATCTCTCCATATGTAATAACCTTTGATTACCGTACATCTCTTTTGATTTCAGAGCGAAGTCCCCGCATGAAATGTTCGCCCTTACTTGTGTCATCATGTGCAATATATGGTACATATTGGACTCCAGCCTCGAATTTTTGTATATATTCAGTCATTGACATGGTTCCTTGCTTCAATTCAGAAAATCACTGGCTTTCTTGGCTCGTACATCTTTATTAAAATATTTGTTGTAAAACACAGTTTTGAAAGTTCCCCATGTCAATGGTCCAACCGGTAATGCCACCCTTGCACTCTCCCACCATATCCTTGCATGCTTTGTTAATAAAAAGATGGCACAAGTTACTTTTTCAGCATCATCCATATGAAGGTAGGAGAAGATGGACTCCAATGATTTAATCCATTCTTCTGCTACTGCAGGATCGGTACTTCCCATGAATTCAGGGGGATTCAAACGTCAAAAACGATCATATACGTCTGTCTGAACAGGCACATGTCTGTGTACTATGGCTTGTGCTTGTGCCTGTTCATGAGTAGTCTGTTGCATCTCCAGTAGCTGCTGTATTTGTTCACCATGGACTTTTGCTTGTTGTTGGAGTAATTGAGCGAAGTCATCTACAGGTCGTGGCGCACTACCTTCACCTTCGACTGCTTGGGCCTTGCCCTTAGATGACTCTCCTTCATGTACTTTACGTTTCGGTGGCATGGTCTTTTATCTTAACCTACATATAGGTCACGTAGAAACACATAACTTATCATAAACTATGGGATACAAAGATACTTACTTGCCGAGATCCCCATGTATGGATGAAGTGCAGTGTCTTCCCTGTCGAAGAACTGTGGGCTCTGATACCATAAAATTTGTCACACCCTTACTCTATACTTAGCATAATTAACATAATCAAATAAAGGTTTGAATGATATAACTATAGTATGAAGCAAATCAAACAAGAGGCATCACTTTGACCGTTTATAAAAATTTTGGCATGATGTCCCTATATTTTGTATACACCAAAAACTCAAGCAATACTATTTATACACACTTATAAACTTATTCTCATATACAAACATACTTTGTATCATCATACATAACATGGAACTTGTTTCAAACCCTGACATAAAATTTACTAAAACACATATGCGGAAGCTATACAATAAGATATCCCGGTTCTTGTCGAGGTAAGGCACATCACAAGCATCCATTGGCGAACCGGCATCCTACGTCTCTTCACAACCTGATCCTGTAATACATGAGCTACGTGAGTTTATAAAACTCAATAAGTTGGCACTTGTATGTATCAATATGAGTCGAAGGAACATACATATCAAGTCGTGACAACAATGAATCTTTAAACCATGTCAGATCATAGCATATATTCATGTTCATTTTTGTACTTGAGCCTCATTAGTTGACCTGTACTACCGTGCTTGCTTTATTATATAGCTACTACTGTGTTGGACGTCAGGGAGCAACCTTTGGCAACCCCACGCCCCATGAACATATATTGGCCAATAGCTTTGGTGGACTTAAAACCACCCATGATGTCAACAAGCTCTATATCATGTAAAAATCAGTCCTTTTCTTTTCATGTTCCTGTTCATGTTCATGACATAGCACCCATATTCAATATTCATGAGTTTCTTTCATATTTAATACATAACAATATAATATGATGCTATGTTTTCATCAATAAACATACTAACAATGTACATATAACAATAGAAAATGAGAAGCATTTGAAATTCATAATATTACTCATGTATTACTTCAAGAACATGTCAACTTACTGTCCAAGCGTACGAATACTTGTTTGAGACGATGTTTTTTGCTCCTATATTGTCAAATATATCAATAATTCAGTCACTATTGCTTATACTAGGTGAAAGTTACCCCTTTACATGTAGAACAAGCAAAAGAGAAGAAAACTTACACCCTTAGGAAGTTCTTGTCATAGAGAACTTAATTCTAACTTCAAAATGATGAAAGGAATGAAGAAGGGAGCGTTTGGGAGGAAGTTTTCTAGGTTTGCTTCGTGTTCTTGCTGAAGAAGAAGGTAAGAATGGGAAAATTGCTTAGAAAAGTCGATCCTTATCTTTTTATACACTGCTGGGCGCATATGCGCGACTTTCTGTGCGAATATGTGCGGCCCGTTGTGCCCACCCGGCGCATATGCGCGAGTTCTAGCGCATATGCGCACCACATTCTGTCAAAAAACTCATTTCTAACTTCCGAATTAGCAAATGTGGTGAACATTAAAGTTGTAGCCCTATGTGTTTTCTTGCATATCCAATTAGCCTCATGTCATTTGAAGGTATAAGTAAAAAGTTATGCTCATTCTCCCAACATGTGTCAGTACAGGAACAACGATACACATAACACACTTCGGGCCACTTTTGGCTCGTCTTCCCTAATGATTTGAACAAAACTCAAAACATAAAAGTTGTAGCATTATATCTTAGCTTTTTAATCGCCTAACACAATTTGGATCAAGATTCTAATCAGTATGCTAAAGCTCGTAAAACCTACAACAATTCCATCTCATTTCCTATCAACTTCCTTACCCTACTACTACCTACACATCTTACTATCACTATTTTAACACATATTCATTCTCAATACATCAGGGACAATATAAAAATAATGTTCAATCTCAATATCGATACCTCAATCAACATGTAAAACATAATGAGGCAAATAACTACATAATAAACGACATAAATGTATTATTATCATTCGTACGAGTAACCGGGCATTACAATATCTCCGCTCACTCTCTTCTCCTCCCTCCTCGCCTTCTTTTTATCCACCCTGAGTGCTTCCACGTAACACTTTCTAGAAGAGGGCTGATCTCCCCAGACCTCTCTTACTTGGTTTCCCACTCGGAATTTTATCTTTTGATGATAGGTGGATGCTACGGCTTTCAATTCTTTCATGGCCGGCCGCCCCAAAATAATATTGTATGATGACGGGGCATCCACAATAGTGAAAGTGGTCATGACAGTCTTTTTTAGCTCCCTGGTGCCCAGAGTCAAGGGCAAGATAATCTCTCCCTCCAGGTAGGCAGCATGGCCAGCAAAGCCAAAAAGTGCAGTTTCCACTGTCTCCAACTTATACCTTTGCAAATCCATCTGTATGAGAGCTTCCTTGAAAATAACATTTACAGAACTGCCCGAATCGACAAAAACCTCATGATGTCATAATTTGCTACCCGGGCTTGGATTACCAGAGCGTCATTATGGGGAAGACTAACGCCCTTAAGATCTTCCTGGCCTAAGCTAATAATAGTATCGCTCCTCCTCACTCCCTCAACCTCCATACAATCTCTCCTACTCCTCGAATTCCGAGCCCGATTGGAATCACCATCGGTAGAACCTACAGAGATCATTTTTATTACCCCAAAAATAGGGTTGAGGCCTTCTTTCTCTCGGGCTCCTGATTTCTCCTCTCTTTAGGAGCATTTCTCGAATTTTCTCGGATACTGGGTCCTGGCTGTCGATTTTATCCAAGGTGGCAACCTTGGCCTCTTATTTGGTGGATTATATCCCTGGATAGCAGGCGGGACATAATTTCTATTCAGCATTCGGCAATCCTCCGTGTTATGAAAAAACACTTTATGCAGGGTACAATATCCCTTTTTCTCGGGCCTAGCAGGCTGTGGAGTGCGATCCAGATCTTGCGATCTTTCTGTACTGCATTCTTGAACCTCTCGGTCCCGAGCAATCTTTAAAGGCACATGTTGAGAAAAATGCCCGAGATTGCCCCTCCTCTGCCCTCTCTCCTCGGGTCTGGCCACCCGGTCACCCCTCTCTCTCTTCAAAGCCTCTCTCTTATGTTTCTGAGCCTCCTCCATATTAATGTAATTTTCCGCCCGGGCTAAAAGATCTTAAAAATCTACTGGCGTCCTCTTGGTCAATGATTGAAAAAATTCCCCCTACTTTAGCCCTTGAGTGAATGCAGTAGTCTTTGTTTCAGGGGCATAGGAAGGAACATTCGAAGCAACACTATTAAATCTTCGGATGTAAGCCCTCAAACTTTCTTCCGGGCTCTGCCTTATTTCAAAAAGACTAAAAACAGTCCTTTAGTACTTTTTTCTGCTATTGAAGTGATGTAAAAATATCTTTTGAAAATCATCAAAAGATTGAATGCTCTGAGGAAACAATCCTTCAAACCATCTCTGGGTTGAATTCACCAGAGTAGTTAAGAACACCTTACACTTGATTCGATCCCCATAGCAATGCAGCATGGCCATGTTCTTGAACCGGGCCAAATGCTCCTCAGGTCAGCACTTCCATCATAATCCTTAATTTTTGCAGATTTAAAATGCCCGGGCAGAGGTTCCCGGACAATGACATCAACAAAAGGGCATCTTTTAATGAATACCCGAGTATGATTCCGACTCCCCATTTGCCCCTCCAAAATCCTCATCTTCTGCCTCAATTCTTCCAACTCCTTGGCCACAGTAGGAGACTTAGAACCGGCACTAGACTCTCTCTCCTCCATTCTCACTTCTTCCTCCCCTCACTTCTTGTTGTCGCTCTTGCTCCCCTTCGGACTGTGTAGCAAGATGAGAAGGGGCCCTTCTTGCTATGGCCTTCTCCACTGCATCGGATATAATCCGAGCCAAATCCTCCGGTGGCAAAGCAGTAACAGGTGGAGGTCCTGTGGGAGGAGAACCACCTTTCCCAAAAATAAGTGCATCATCTCCAAGAACCAGAGAAGTATCTTGATTTGTCCTTCTGGTAGGGGCCATGTCTACGTCTTGAGCTCAATTTCCCACGGACGGTGCCAATGATGCGATCCGGGTGAATTGGATGAGAAGGGTTGGTGCAATCCACCGAATAAGATAAGATTTTTGTTAAAGGGAAATGAGCAAGGGATATGGCTTCAACTCTAACCTGCAAATGGGGAAATGAAATCGTGAATGGGTGTCGGAGGGTGTCCAGCGTAGCCACTCTGATTCTTAAGTCAGCAGATGAAAATGGCGATATACGTGAGGATATATGTGAATGAGAAAGGAAAAGATCTTTTTAATGAAAAACATACTTGCTATTTATAGGAGGAAATCTCATGATTACCTTGTTTTCAGTGTCCACTTGTTACTTAGGGTAAGATGGCTGCTCATACCCTATTTCTGACAACTTGTTCTAACATGCCAACCCATGTGGTTCTAACAATAATGATTGTCAAACATAAGGTAGCACATACTGCTGCACTTGAGTGAAATGCTGTTTCCGAGGTAGCTTGGGTAGAAAACCTCCCGGAAGCTTGTATGAAAGCCCGGGCTTCTGATAACCCGAGGAGAAGATGTCCCAGGCATTCACCTGCCCGGCTTCTAACGAACTCCTCCTGTAGATTTACCTTGATTTGGGCTATCCATGTAATAACCCGGGTCAACCATGACCCGGGCTCTTATGGGGGTATCAGTAGTCTAGGAATACATGTTGTATACACAATACTATTAAACAACTACTCTCAATTGGAGTTATCTCTGTTGACTTGTAACGTCGAGGATAATATAACGGATCCTCTAAACAAAATATTGAACAGAAAGTTAGTTGTGAAATCGTCTAGGGGAATGTGGAATAAGCCTGTAGAATAAATTGATGCGAGAGAAAACCAAACGTATGTTGACTGGAGATCCCAAGAACTAGGTTCAAGGGGTAGATCACTGTAAGCGTTATCCCTAGCCCATTCCTTTGATGAAATAGTGAATGTTCAAGATAAGCATACGGCTTTTAATGATTCTGATAAAATCAATGAAGAATCACATATGTGAAAGAGAAGTAAGTTTGCTTCGAAGGAATTGTTAGGCTCAATTCTAGACCCTCTCGCAGAACCAGACGTGTGTTCATGGCCCAAAGGAACACGATCATGAGATCTGAATAGTATTGGGGAGACTCTTGTGTGAAGCATATCTTAATTTACATAAACGACAGAACAGTTCAAGGACATCATGTCTACTAGTGTGCTAGTAAAGCAAATATATTTCACAAGTAGATGTTCAAAGGGTAACACCTATCTATCGTATGAATGATTCAACTGTAATACTTTATCACCAATATTTGTATCAATTTTCATTCATGTGGAGGATTGTTATAAATTTCAAATAAATTTAAAGTTTGAATAAAAATTATGTTTCACGAATATGTGATTATCTTTTGGCTCTTCACATTTTTGAGTTAGTTGTAACTCATGATTGTGGAAGTGTATTTTGACTTTCCATATTCTTGAGTTAATTGGAAGATTAATTGAGTTAATTAATCTTGCATGACTTTTGGTGTGCATTTTGGAGCTTATAAATAGTATGTCTATTTCCTCATTCCATACCTATAAAACCGTTAAATTTCAGTGTTAAAGTGAAGGTACGTTTTCAGTTTGCCGGTGTAGTTACTTGGTGCTAAGTTGCTACAAGGTTTTTTCGTTGTATCCTGAGAAACAGTTCTCCGTCCAGATCCTCGAAGCACCGTCGGAGGGAAAAAATCTGTTTTAAAAATATTGCACTTCGTACAGGTCTCGGTATGATTTACTGTTTTCTTGTTGTTCTTTTATAAATGATATTCATACTTTCAATAGTATGTTTATTTTCATTTAGTACTTTATCTTTACGAGATTGTTTTTGTTCCATACTTATATATTTTTTTATTTCTATAATTTTGTTATTAGCAATTGAATAACATAAACATCATGTGAATGTTTAGTTTAATCATAACACGTCCAAAAAAAATTTGATTATCAAATTAAAATTTTTAAACTCTCGCTTTTTTGAGTACTATTATTTATTATTATCTACATAGACCAAGTCCATTGTCTGAAAAAACCATTTGAAGTTAGGAAAGACTTTGGAAAAGTCTTTGTGATGTTACTTGAATCTACCGAACGTCATTGCTTCCATCTGCGCTTATGTAAATTTCTAGGAATTTCAGGTTCAGATCAGCCCAATCAAATGATGACATATGGCAATAACTGAGTGGAAATGTCAATTATTTGACAGAATATATCGTACAATAAAAGTTAGTTAACATGAGATTATAATTATTTTTTTTATAAGAGATTTAATTATTTTAAATTAAATAATTAAGTATGAAAAAAATATATAAAATATGTTTTTTTTATTAATTTAATGGGAGGGAAATTTTCCCACTAGGGCCAACATTATTTGACCAAAATATGAAATGTAATAGTTTTAAATTACTTGATAGGGTGTGTGCAGATCATTTGGTTGATAACCATTCAATTGAAAAATAAAATTATCCTTGTTTTATGAAAAATCAGTCAATTTAAGTCAATTCTAAACTCCAAAATCTAATACAGAGCAAGAGAAAATAATGGACTCTTTTTTAATGAAAAAAAGGGTGTATTGTAAGACGGTCTCACGAATCTTTATCTGTGAGACGGGTCAACCCTACCGATATTCACAATAAAAAGTAATACTCTTAGCATAAAAAGTAATATTTTTTCATGGATGACCCAAATAAGAGATCCGTCTCACAAAATACGACCCGTGAGACCGTCGCACACAAGTTTTTGCCTTTAATGAAAAGACTGAATAATAAAAATTGCATTGGAAAAAATATAAATAAAAAAAACTAAATTATCTTTCCTTACTAGAAATACAAAAACATATAGATAATAATAAATATTTAAAAAACAGAATAAATATCTATATATCTTCCATGTTTCACTAAATATATGATATAGAACTTATTTAGTGCTTACTATTCAATGCTCGAAACAACTATTCTAAGGCTCTTTAGTGTTGTAAAATAAGTAAAATAACAATGTCACCGGTATGTCGCACTGATTTTCATCCGGTAAATTAGTTATTTTTTGGTCATTTTTTTGTCTCAAACTACTAAATCCATCGAATAAGTTTATTTGACTACGATATTCTTCTAGGTGCCAAATGTGACAAAAATAAAATATATGTTAAACACATTAAATTTAATCTAAACAAAAAAAATTAAAGGAAAAATAAATCAAAACGACCACCTAAAACATATTTCACTCATAATGTTATTAAAACTCGGAAATATTTACGGTTATGGTTAGGGGTTTTATTCCCGATTTTAAAAATTATTAGTTATATATAACATTCTATTAATTTTACGTTTTCCATAATTTTTTTTTATTTTTTACAAAGGTCGTAATTTGTTAAACATATTTTGAATTTCACATAAAATCGTTAATGAAATACTAGGAATTCTTCACTATCTCAGTTACACAGGTGCAATTGCTTCGGACATTCAAAGATTACTGCTCGGACAACATTTAATCACTCTGCGTCATATCCGCCGTTTGGAGAATGTTGTTCCACACACACTTGCTTCGTTTGCTATTTCTTCTCAATCCCCCTTTGTTTGGAGCCATGTGAATTTTCCGTTTTAGTTGGTTGACTTTGTAATAAATGATCTTACTATCTCATAATAAAGTTACAAGCTTTACCATTAAAAAAAAAAGGAATAGAGATTAGTTAGAACATGAGTTTTATAATTAAATTCAAATATATAACATTTTTGCACATGAAAAATAAGAAATAATTGGATATTTCTACGAAATAGCAACCGAAAAATTGCACTCTATAAATAAATATTTTACTCCAATGTCTCTTCCTCCTCTTCTGCCCATATATGGCTATTGGTGAAACCATGTCCAACTACAGCGATTGGAGGCAACTCTACCAGAATAACTTCACAACCACCCAAGTCCAAACCCCGCCAACCAACACCTCCACGGCGGCGGGCACCTACTCTTCCGCCACATCCACTTCAAGAAACAACAACCTGATCCCCGACCAGGGCCGTATCTCGAAGCCCATACGGCGGAGATCCAGGGCCTCACGGCAGACTCCCACCACCCTACTCAACACAGACATCACCAACTTCAGAGCCATGGTCCAGCACTTCACCGGCGGACCCGCCACCAGGCCTCAGCTCCCCGGAGGCGGCGGCTTCACTCAACAGAATCCAGCCGGCGGCGCCGCCTCGGCAGGCGGGTTCTACGTACAGTACCCGAACCAATTACAGCAGCAGCACATGTTCCTGACTTCAGTGAATAGCCGGCAAGATGGGAGTGGAGGCGGCCTCGCTCAGACGAACCAGGCGGCGGCGGCGGCGGCGGCGGGTTCTTCTTCCATGAACGAAGACGGAGATGACGACAGCTACATGATTTGATCGATTTGTGGAAAGAGAGAAAATTTGAAGCTGACTTTTCCTCTCTTTTGGATATTCTTTCTTCGTTTTCACACTTGAAACCTTTGTATCTACCTAGTTCGGCATAGTGCATTGCTTTTTCTTTTTTCTTTTTTTCTTTTTTTTATTTGCTCTTTTAATCAAAATGTTAAATTAAATTCTAGTGTAAAAGTTTTGTTATCTTTTTAATATTTACGTCTTATTGTTTTCGTATACTAATATAGGATCAAGTCGGGTCATATCCATGATTGAAGAAGACGGTCCATAATCGCATCACGATACGTACCATGAATAAACTTTTAGATCACTATTAGAAAAAACACAAAAACTGTTGGTTTAATATAGCATCTGTTTTGGGAAATTACGAGATAAATATGGGTGAATCAAATGACTACGAGAAAAATAGTTGAGGCAAAAGTTATATTATTTTTCCTTAAAACGATATTGTCTCATTCCTGTGCTCATGATTGTTGGCAACTCGTTTATCAAAATACAACGACTACGATTTTAAAATAGTAGCACTAAAAATTTTAGAGCACCAAAAACTTTAATGTCACAAGAATTTAAAAATGTCTAGAACGCTATCAAGATGATGTATAAATTTTCTAATTTCGAATTCTAATCGTTTAACTTAGAAATACAATTACAATAATTTAAATCTGGCAAAACTTGGATTTAAGCGCAAATGCATAAAAACTCAAAACTAGAAGATAGGTCATTGGATTCAGGATTGCTTTGGCAAGACCGATATGTCTAGGAGGTCTTGGGTTCGAATCTTGTGAAAGGTAAAAGGTCCAGTGCTCGGGTTGGAGAAGTCCTATGAGTAATGATCGCGGGTGAGAGGTGTCGGGTCATTACATATTGTAATCCATAATTTAAGGTGTATCTTATATATTTAAGTACCCTTATTAATGCCTTCCAATGATCAATACCATGATTACTTGTAAATCTGCTGAGTTTGTTGACAACATAAGCAATATCAGGTCGAGTGCAGTTCATGAGATACATCAGATTGTCTAAGATCTTCGAATACTCTAATTGGATTCACCTTTATTTTTGGAAAGATGCAAACTTGGATCTACCGATATTTTGATCAAGGACATATCCTTCTAATTCTATTTTTCCAATATTATTTTCTCAACATAGTAAGATTGCGACAAAACACGTCTTTCAGATGTTTTGGTGACTTTTATTCCCACAATGACATCAACTTCTCCCATATCTTTCGTATCAAAGTTTTTTGTCGAAGTTTTTTGTCAAAATCTTCTTAGTAGTCTTGATGATATTAATATTGCTTTCCACAATTAACATATCATCAACATATAAGCATACTATCACATATGCTTTAGATGTGTCTTTGAAGTAAATACATTTATCACAACCGTTATTTTTGAAGACATTCGACAACATATTTTTGTCGAATTTTTTATGTCATTGTTTTGGCGCTTGTTTAAGCCCATCTAATGACTTAACGAGTCTACACACTTTTTTCTCTTGTCCAAGAACCATATACTCTTCGGGTTATTCCATGTATATTTCTTCCACAAGTTCCCCATTGAGGAATGTCGTTTTCACATCCATTTGATGAATTTCTAGATAATGTAACGCTACAATTGCTATCAATACTCGAATAGATGTTATTCTCGTCACTGGCGATTATGCATCAAAATAATCAAGACCTTCCATTTGTCTATATCATGTTGGCTACTAATGTAGGCTTGTATCAATAGATCCATCGGTCTTGCTTTTCTTTTTAAGAATCCACTTGTATCCTAATGGTTTATTTCCAAAAGGGAGGTCAACCGATTCCCATGTATGATTTTGCAAAATATATTCTATCTCATTATTCGTTGCCTCCTTCCAAAATGGGACTTCAGGACTTGATAGTGCTTCACTAACTGTCCTTGGTCCATTCTCCAATATATAAGTTAGAAAATCACGGCCAAAGGTCTTTGCTGTTTTAGCCCTCCTACTACGTCGTGGTTCTTGTTGTTCTTCTTGAACTTTACTGCTCGTAGTTTCGTAAGTCCTTTTCGAGAACTTATTTCTTTATTTTCTTTACAAGGAAATGTCGTTTCAAAGAAGACAGCATTCCTTGATTCAATAATTGTTCCTTCACACACATCTCTTATTTCATATTTATGTACCAAAAATTGATATGCACAACTATCTTTTGCATATCCAATGAATATACAATCTATTGTTTTATTCTCAATTTTTACTTGTTTTGGTTTTGGCACTTCAACTTTTCCAAACACCCCCACATAGTAAATATTTGTAAGAAGTCTTGTGGCCTTTCCATATTTCGTAAGGAGTTTCCTCCTTCATTTTGTGTGGTATTTTAATAAAAATATAGTTGGCTAAAAGGATTGCTTTCCCACACAAGTTTTAGGGTAATCCTGGACTCAATAACATTGCGTTCTTTTTTCTTTAAGAGTGTTTTTTTTCAGTAATACCATTTGATTGTGGTGAATATGGCGTAGTAGTTTGATGAATAATGCTACTTTCGAAACAAAATTCGTCAAATGTAACTCTATATTCTCCACCTCTATCACTGCAGATAATTTTTATTCGTTTATTCAATTGGTTTTCAACCTCATTCTTGTAGTGTTTAAACACTTCGAGAGCCTCATCTTTGCTACGCAGCAAATAGACATAACAATACCTTGTGCACTCATCAATGAAAGTAATGAAATACTTTTTTTTTCTCTTGTTTGCACAAACTTCAAATCTAAATCAGTGTAAATTAACTGTAGAGGAGTTGTATCTCTTTCCACGGATGGAAACGAGGCCTTTGTAAATTTTGCGTCTACACAAATCTCACATATGTGTTTTTTGTTTACGTCAATTGAAAGCAATAAATTTAAATTTACTAACTTAAGTAGTGAATTAAAATTTACATGACACACGATAATGTCATAAATCACACGACTCAACAAAGTAAATAAAATTGATAATTTTATTGCTTTCAATATTATGAAGTACATTCATCGCATTCAGCTTGAAAAGTCTTTTTCTAGATAGCCTTTTCCAACAAAACATATCATTCTTAGATATTACAAATTTGCTAGAATGAAACACTAGTCTAAATCCAGCATTGACAAGTGTTGATCCCGATACAAGATTTTTTCGAAAGTTCGGAACATGAATGTTGGAACATTTCATGTTCGCAATCTTGATTTTTATATTAACAAAACATGTTATTGTGTTTTTAACATATTTACTCAAGTGTGAAGTTATTAAAACAAGAAGCAAGCTGAAACTGAATTCTGCACAAACTAAATTTCTGGCAAGCTTCGGGATTTATATGATATCTCTCAGTTGGTTGATTCAAATGACAATTCGCTAATTTTAATGATCAGAAAACTCAATTTGAAACAAGTTGTATTTCACGTCAGTTGGGCAAATTCGGATGTTATTAAGGTCTAACTGATCGCTGAATTACGAAAACAACAATCACTTGGGTTTGAGCAGTTGCGGTATTTTGATCATATCTCTCAGATCGGTTATCAAAATGAAGCGATTCAGTATGAGTTGAAAACATAAGACGATGATCTACAAATCATCTTCAGAAGTCAAAGTCCGAATCGAAGCTTAAGATACTGATAAATGACAATGAACCTATTGGTTCTGCACAAACTGAAATCAGTTAGAAAGATTTCAGCACACCAACTGAACCAGCAGCTGACCAACTGAACTGAACTGAATCAGCAGCTGACCATTTGAACTGAACTGAACTGAACTGAACCGAACCAGCTGCTGACAAGTTGAACTGAACGAACAGTTGAGTTGACCAGAGTTGACCAATCGGGAAAATGTCCAGTAAGGCGAATTTGACCGTTGCAATTTCAGAAATAGTAAAGAAAATTTACAAACAGTCATATTCTTGTATCTAAGGTATATATCATTATTGGGACTTATAAATACAACATCTTGAAGATCAAACAAGAGCTTTCCCAAGGGGATTCAAAGCATGAGCAGTTAGTATGAAGAAATCAGCTAGTTGAGAGCACAAGCCCTTGTGTGTGGATACATTTCAGATGTACACAGTAACTGATAAATTCCGCACACACAATCAATCACACATATACAAGAGAATTGAACTTCAAAGATTAGTTGAGTGAGTCTTGCACAAAGACAATAAACTTGTGTATGTAGTCTTTGCATTTGAGACATTAAACAATATGCTGATTGTGAGGTGCTGCCTACAATTTTGAGAGTTAGGAGTTCAGTTAGGCAGTAGTGTAAGTCCTAAACTGAGTGGATTTGTACAAAGAGTTGTATAAATCAAAGTCTTCTAGTTGATCATTCCCAAAGGGGAAAAGGGGTGACGTAAGAGAATTTGAAGTCTCCGAATAACCATAAACAAATTCGTGTCTATTTGTTTATTGCATTTACTTATCATTTTCATAGTTTTAAAGATGTATTGTTGAAACATTTTATGTGTTCTTCAATTACAATAATATTGTATACTAAGTGTTTGATAAAATGCTTCAACCAAAATATTTTTACTTATTCAACTTGCATATTTTTTAAATGCTTTACAAAATATTTAATCGGTATCTATAAAGTATTATTTCGAGTGTTTTCCGCTTGATTTCATATCGAACTCGATTTAATTCATCGGTGTTCAATATTTCAAGAACTGAGCTATTGTAGCTCAACGATTTTCCCCCCTAACCGATCTCGTCAACTGGTATCAGAGCGGATTGTTCTTGAAAGAAAATTGAAATTGATTTTGATGTTTAAAATTCAAAAATTTCAGATTTTTTAAATATATATATGCAAAACTGAATTTTCGTGTAGCTTGCAGCGACCGTAGGAAAAATGATATATCTCCTTGCTCAAGTGTCCAAATGAAGAACCGCTTTTTGCGTTTCAAACTAGACTCATAGAGGTTTACAGCGGTATAAAATATGCATCGTACTTATGCACAAGAATAAGCATTTTAATCTTTGAAGATACAGCATATGTGCTGTAGCAGAAAATGAGTTATGGAGAAAATTGGTTAGTTATCCCTCTTCTTTCGTAATTTTCAAAACTTTAAAAAATATAGGGGGACAACTAATTATAATTTTTAATGAGAGATTATTTTTAAATATTGAGGGGGAGAAAATTTTGTGCTTAAAATTTTTTGAAAATATGATTTTTTGATTTTCACAAAAAGAGAGAGAAATATGTTAGTTGAATCGATTGTTTATCCAAGTTTTGTGATCATAAAAAAGAGAAAGATTTTTGGAACATTTCATGTTCGCAATCTTGATTTTAATGTTAACAAAACTTGTTATTGTGTTTCTAATATATTTACTCCAGTGTGAAGTTTTTAAAACAAGAAGCAAGCTGAAACTGAATTCTGCACAAATTGAATTTCTAGTAAGCTTTGGGATTTAGATGATATCTCTCAGCTGGATGATTCAAATGATAGGACCTCAGAAAACTCAATTTGGAACAAGTAGTATTTCCCGTCAGTTGGGCAAAATAGGATGTTATTAAGGTCTAACTGATCGCTGAATTAGCGAACTGACTGCACGAAAACAACAATCAGTTGGGTTTGAGTAGTTGCGATATTTTGGTCATATCTCCCAGATCCGTTATTGAAATGAAGTGATTCAGTATGCGTTGGAAAGATAAGACAATGTTCTACAAATCATCTTCGAAGTCAAAGTCAGAATCGAAGCTTAAGATGCTGATAAATGACAATGAAGCTACTGGTTCTGCACAAACTGAAATCAGCCTCAGCACACCAACTGAACCAGCAGCTGACCAACTGAACTGAACTAACAGCTGACCGACTGAACTGAATCGAACCAGCAGCTGACCAACTGAACCGAACTGAATCAGCTGTTGACCAGTTGAACTGAACGACCAGTTGAGTTGACTAATATTGTAAGGTCCAAAATTAAGAAAACGTAATCCAACTGCATGCAAATCTAGGAAATATGAAAAATGGTTAATTAATTGATTTTAATTGCTAATTGATTATATGACATACATGCTTACAAGTTAAATATGATTTTATTGTCATTAGGCATAAAATTGTATTTTTAAGGAATATTCAAGTTGCGATCGAGGAACGGAGACCGAGGGCTGAAAATAAAACGAAAAATGTTTTTATTAAATAATTGTTTTTAATTATTCAAAATATANCTTAAAATTTTTTGAAAATATGATTTTTTGATTTTCACAAAAAGAGAGAGAAATATGTTAGTTGAATCGATTGTTTATCCAAGTTTTGTGATCATAAAAAAGAGAAAGATTTTTGGAACATTTCATGTTCGCAATCTTGATTTTAATGTTAACAAAACTTGTTATTGTGTTTCTAATATATTTACTCCAGTGTGAAGTTTTTAAAACAAGAAGCAAGCTGAAACTGAATTCTGCACAAATTGAATTTCTAGTAAGCTTTGGGATTTAGATGATATCTCTCAGCTGGATGATTCAAATGATAGGACCTCAGAAAACTCAATTTGGAACAAGTAGTATTTCCCGTCAGTTGGGCAAAATAGGATGTTATTAAGGTCTAACTGATCGCTGAATTAGCGAACTGACTGCACGAAAACAACAATCAGTTGGGTTTGAGTAGTTGCGATATTTTGGTCATATCTCCCAGATCCGTTATTGAAATGAAGTGATTCAGTATGCGTTGGAAAGATAAGACAATGTTCTACAAATCATCTTCGAAGTCAAAGTCAGAATCGAAGCTTAAGATGCTGATAAATGACAATGAAGCTACTGGTTCTGCACAAACTGAAATCAGCCTCAGCACACCAACTGAACCAGCAGCTGACCAACTGAACTGAACTAACAGCTGACCGACTGAACTGAATCGAACCAGCAGCTGACCAACTGAACCGAACTGAATCAGCTGTTGACCAGTAGAACTGAACGACCAGTTGAGTTGACTAATATTGTAAGGTCCAAAATTAAGAAAACGTAATCCAACTGCATGCAAATCTAGGAAATATGAAAAATGGTTAATTAATTGATTTTAATTGCTAATTGATTATATGACATACATGCTTACAAGTTAAATATGATTTTATTGTCATTAGGCATAAAATTGTATTTTTAAGGAATATTCAAGTTGCGATCGAGGAACGGAGACCGAGGGCTGAAAATAAAACGAAAAATGTTTTTATTAAATAATTGTTTTTAATTATTCAAAATATAGTTGATGGTTTTTCATATTTTTTAAAATAAGGGGTTTTGAGGTGATTTTATACGGCGGGACGTAAATTTTATCTGTGTGGGTTTTTCAATAAAAATACGAGCTTTTTGGCAACCCGGCTAATAAATTCACAAATTTATTTAAACCAAAAACTTTGTTAATATTTTATTAAATCTTAATTAAGGCTAACAGGCTTAATTATTGACTTAATAGGCCTAAGCCTAGTTAACTATTTAATTAACTATTTAAATTATTAACCACCTAAAACCCTACCCTCAAAGTCACGCCTCCCACGCCCCAATTCAGAAAGAAAAACTCTCCCCCACTCTAGACACGACACACACGAAATTGGGAAGAAGAAAACAATCAAGGCTTGGAAGAAAATCATCCTAAGGTCTCCTACGTCAAAGTTCCTCGCATCGTCAATGTATAGTCGTGCGTTTAAAACGCAAAGGCATGCCATACATCTCCTTTTTAACATCTATCACATCATATTAATTGTGTAAATCGTGTTTTCATGGAAAAGAGGATAGCTTATTTTATTTTTGTTTTTATGCTTTATCATGTCAAAAACTCATGAAATTTTGGTGCAAAACTTGTTAAAATATTGCATGATGGGGCTGTCATGACAGGGTATCAAGGAGTGACGTTTTTCTATGAGTGTTATGGTCCTAGATTACACACAAGCACGCTGCCACACGAAGAACAAAGCTAGAAACTGAAATCATGCACTTGCTGATCTTAGGGCTCGGTTAAGGAGGGAGCATGGGGTGTGGCTTGGCTGGGCTAGTCCGGGGCTATCCAGAGTCATGAATGAGTCGAGAGAAGGGTCCTAGCGTGCACTTGCTGATCCTAGGGCTCGGTTAAGGAGGGAGCATGGGGTGTGGCTTGGCTGGGCTAGTCCGGGGCTATCCAGAGTCATGAATGAGTCGAGAGAAGGGTCCTAGCCACGCTAGGACCCGAGTAGCAGGGCTGGGAAGGAGTCCTAGCAACCTAGGACTCCAACCCTTGAGCCCATAGTTGCGCGCAGGTAGTGCAACGACGTGCAGGGGAAGGCTCGGCCAAGGAAGGGCTTCGAGCTGGCCAGGAGCGACTTTTTAGAGTCCTAGGAAGGTGCTTAAGGGCCTGGGCAGTGGTTGTGGCGGCATGGTTGGCTGCTTGTTCAAGAAAACGAGAGGAAGCACCTGGCAGCAAGATGCGCGCAGGCTGTGGTGCTGAGTTCAGGGGTTCGCTGCTCGGGTCTGGGGACTTGGGTTTGTCTGGGCGTGGTCTGGGCGTGGTCCAGGGATGGTCAGGGTTAGGTGGGTTCGGTGGTTAAGGGTTGGGAGGAGTCCTTGACTAGATAGGAGTTTCTTTTGTTCAAGGACACTACACACACATATGTAGAAACATGGGTCGACACCAGCAAGTTTTTGAGCGGGTTAGGGTCATGTTCTTTGGGCTGGGCTTTGTCAGTAGGGTCCCTAGATGGGTTGGCTCGAGTAGATTGGGAGATGGCTCGGGTGGTTCGTTAGGGAGTCAATTTCGAAAATTAAAGGGCAAAAATGGAATCCATGGGTCCGCGGTTTTGGTTCATGACTTGGAAGGGTAGAATAAATATTAAAAATGCTATGTTTAAAATTTGGGGTCAAAATAACGAGTTTTGGATTTATTCGGGATTTAATCGCCGTACGAAACATTAATTAACGAATTAATTGAAAAGCATAGTTTTAAGCTTTATAAAATTATGGAAAATTATGTTTAAGCTTAAATAATTATTAAAAGTCTAAGTTTTAAATTTGAGAATTTTATATTAAGTTTTGGTTCAATTCGGGATTAAAATGCGTTAAAACGTCACATTTAAAGAATTAAATTAAAAGTCCTCGATTTAAGCGAAATAAAAATCTGAGAAAATTCGTGTAGGCTTAAATAATTATTTGGGATATGTTAGAGTCAAAGAAATTAAGAAAAAAAAGTCAAAAACGTAAAATTATACGTCCAGGGGTATAACGGTCTTTTTATACCTAAAAATTAGTACGCGTCATGGCAGTGATCTAAATGTTGTTTTTATGGTATTATGATTATTTTTAAATGTTTATGAAATGTTCGTGATTAAATTATGATTTTTAAATGTCTATTTGATTTTTATGATTTAAGAAAGATATTTAAAAGACATGTTGCATGCTTGGTTTCAAAAACAAAAAAATGTTATGTTATGAATGATTTTATAAAGTGATGAGAATGTAAAATGTTGAAAGAAGTGAATTAATTGTGACTAATTCGATAATGTTGGAGATATCGTGAGGGTGACGGGCTCAGTGGGAGCCCGACGATTGTATTTCTATTCGATGAGGATAGGCCAGGGCCCAGTTGACCGGTGAGAGTGTTGCTGGTGTCAACCGCCGCCCAGTACTGCAGTTTCATGTAGATGGATCCATCGAATTTTTGAGGTTTGAGAAAAGTCACAGTTAACGATCTGGATTCAACAAAGGAAAATGAAAAATTTTTATGATCATGAAAAATGTTTTACGTTGAGGAAAAAGAGAAAGTTAAAGTTTATGTTTGCATGTCATGAAATGTTATTTTTACGTGAAAGTATTTTCACTGTTACATGTGGTTTTATACGTATTATTTGTTACAAAGATTATGGTGTGTTGAGTCTTTAGACTCACTAGGTGTGATGGATGCAGGTGAGGTTGAGGGAGGGCTTGACGGATGATTTGACTGGACTGAAGGCGCACAAAACCCGAGGATCAGCGCTTCTACTTTTTCCGCATTTAAGATTTATGATTCATGATTTACGTTAAAGATTTTAAGACTATTTATTTATGCTTTTGAGAGATTTTTGAGATGTTGATTATGTGCTATACTTTTCAAATTTATTGCTTTTTAGGTTCGGTAAAACATGCCACGATTTCATTTTTATGACTATTTCACTTGATTTTTAAAATGCTAGTTGGATGATGTTTTATTTTAAAGAGTAAAATATTTTATAAAAATATTTTCATGAGGTTTATGTATATGGCCGAAAATTGAGTGTAAAAAAAAAATTTGAGTACTTTTCAGCAATAAAAAGGGCAAACGTTTCAAGAGTTGACAAGTCGTGAAAATGTTGAGCAAGGCGAATTTGACAGTTGCAATTTCAGAAACAGTACAGAAAATTTCCAAATGGTCATATTCTTGTATCTAATGTATATATCATTGTTGGGTCTTATAAATACAACATCTTAAAGATCAAAAAGAGCTTTCCCAAGGGGATTCAAAGCATGGGTAGTTAGTGTAAAGGCCTGTATTTCAAATTCATATTTTTACAAATTTATCAAAATTTTTCTAAATAAATAACTTGCCTCATTCATAAAATAAACCTATACATAATCATAAAACGGTCGTAAGTCACCGGGTGGAGAGGTCCCCGGTTACGCATCCCGGCTTCCAAACCCATAAACGTGAGGTGGTCACAAGACATATCGCATATATCTCAAAAATAAACATTTTATATTTTATGCACGTAATATAATTATAACTCTATTTTTCCCGGACGAGTTGGATCGCTCCCAGGCTTGCCACGACCTAATCCTAACATGAGACACATGCAAATAACCTCAACTTGACAAAAACTTCATATCCGAACAAAAAACGAGACAAACGAGACCAACAACCTAGTTTCCAACCATGGTTTCGTACCAACCCGAACCAACATTGAACTATCGTTTAGCCATGATTAAAATACACCTAACATAATGAAAGAATATCCATAAGGACTGTAATACACAAAAAATAGTGAATGGAGGCCAAAATCATGAAAGACTCTTTCGAGAGTCACTTTAGCACATTGCACCGTAAATTCTCGTACGACCTCTAAACTCAACCGAATCACAAACGGCCAACACAATGACTTTTATAACTCATAGTGGTACTGTCCAGTCCAAGTCCATAGGTTAAAATTCAACCAAGAACTCAAACAAGACTTCTGAACCGAAGCAATGCTGCTTTCCGAATGCAGTGGCAGCAGCTGTGCATGTGATGTCTAATTTATGAAACTAATGGCCATTGGGCTTGAACCACCAACCAGAGTCTCTTACCAACATCCTAAGGCATGGCTTTAACCATGGCTAAGGGCACTAGGCCAACCACAACTCAAGAAACTACCTATGACAACCCAAGCTCCCACCGAGAGCACCAAATTAAGTGCAGTGTGATGTGTTGAATTGTTTTGATGTCTTGTGTCGTTCCAGTGACCATATGATCAACCATGGCTCAATCTAGACATGATGAGACATTGTGTGAACCATGGCTATGGGCTTAAAGCCAACCACAATCCACCCAAACACCCCAAAACCGAAAGCTTCACTCACACAGAAAAATGAAAACCGAAGAGCACTTGTTTTGTTGTTGTAAAAATTTTGATGGATCCGTGAACCAAGCCTCAAAAGACTGACTTGGTCACATTCTAGACATGCTAAGGGAGGGTTCTAACCATGGTTATAGTTACCAGAACCACCGTAGTTGGAACACTCACCTTAACCATCCAAGTAACAAAAATCGTGGCCAAATTCTGCAACAATGAAATGTTTTGCTGTCATGTATTTATATTGAATGCATGGACTTAAATCAATGAACCAACAACCCCCCTAACACACTCTAAATCATGCCTAGATGCATCCTTGAGTGCCTGGAACCGAAGCAACCTCCTGGAATCAACAAAATACATCACCTGTGAGACTTAAAGTAAATGGTCGAGAAGGGCCTGTACCGATTTTGCAAGTTGCTGTCAAAGTTGTATTTTGTTCCTTGAATCTTGAACATAAAGTGGTTTAAAAATATCTATAGGAATTGATTGAAGAGAAAATAAACAATATATACATGCCTGGAAATCTGTTTTGAAGAAAACAAACCAAAATCTGATTTGAAGAAAATAAACCAATACAACGAACACGGCGCGGCGGAGTCGGAGTTGGATTTTTCTTTCTTATTTTTCTACTGATATCCCACGACTTTAGCTGCTGTTTTCTCTGATATTTTCGAAGGTAAGGGTGGAGAAATGCTAGTAATGAAGGTGAAGGTTACAAGGGGTGATAAATGAGTCATGAAATGCATTTAGATGGAGGTTACAAGTGAGGAATTTGAATGGCACTTGAATTGCGTTCTCACCCTTGCTACCGAAGCTTTTTATTTTTATTCTTGCTGCATGTTCAAATTAATTTGCTAGGCTAATATGTTGACACTACAAGAAAAATCAAAATCAACAACACACCTACGACAATGGTTTTTACTAAAACCGTTGTCGTATGCTTTTTGACAACGGTTTTAGTGAAAACCGTTGTCGTAGGTGTGTTTTTTAAACAGAAGACAACGGTTTTACAAAAATCGTTGTCTTTTGGGTGTCAAAGACAACGATTTTTAGGGTTAATGAAAACGGTTCTTTAAAACCGTTGTCTTTGAGCGTTTTTTAGGGTCAAAGACAACGGTTAATAGAAACATTGTCTATTACCGTGTTTTTTTGGACAATCGACGACGGTTTTCTTAAACTGTTGTTGAAGAGAGTGATTTACAACGTACGGTTTACATAAAATCGTCGCTAATTTAAAAATAGTGACGGTTTTAGGCAAAACCGTCGCTAATTTTAGCGATGATATAATATCTGTCGCTATATTTAGCGACAATTTTAAATAAATCCGTCGCATGTTTTAAATTAGCGACGGTTTAATAACACTCGTCGCTAATTTTAGCGACGGTTTTAGGAAACCGTCGCTACATTTAGCGACGGTTAAGAAAACACTGTCGCAAATTTTAAATATCCGACGATTTATGGTTAAACCGTCGCTATTAGCGACGGGTTAACCAAAAACCCGTCGCGAATCTCCTATAAATACCCGCTCATTCGGTCATTTTAACACACAACTTTACAACACTTAAAATTTTTCTTCTTACATTATTTTAGTTTAGACTTAGGGTAAATTTTTTAGTTTTATTTTTTGTTAAATTTTTAAGTTTTAGTTAAGATCTCATATATTGTTAGTCTATTCAAATTACAAGTTCTTTTAGAATTATTAAATTGTTGAAAGAAATTTTTTTTATTTTATTGAAAAAATTAGCGACAGAAATCATGAACTAACCGTCGTTAAAATTAGCGACGGAACTCATTAACGAACTGTCGCTAAATTTAGCGACGGTTTTACGAAAATCCGTCGCTAAATTTATTTGCGACGATGTGTCAAAAACCGTCGCAAATTGTAGCTTCAACAACAGATAAAAACCGTTGTCTTTGAGCGAACCCTTTAACCACAGGGGCTTTAACAACAGTTTTAAAAGACCTACAACGACGGTAAAAAACTGCTGTCGTAGGCCTTTTTTGTAGTGTGAGGAGAAATGAGGTGAATTATGGTGCTTGAATTACCCATAATTGGTAAATTAAAAGTGGGGAAATGAATACACCATGAAGGCCATTGAGGGATGACTTGAATGGAGAGTTACCAAGCATTTGAAATGGGTTTAAGGATTGACCGAAAATTGTAAATAATTTTGCATGGTATAATATTGATCAAATCTTGTATTTTTAATTCTTAAGGTTTTAAACACCCATTATATATTTTAGTAAATTAACAAATTAAATTAGGATAAAAATCTTGCATGGCATGGCTTGGTCTTAAAATTAATTATTAAAATGTTAGGTTTTAATTTCTTGAATATATTAGGCCTAGATTAATTTATCCCAATTGGTTACACATTTTAATTTAGGATTTAATTAAATATTGGACATAAAAGAACTTATTTAATAACTTAAATCCAATTAATTTAATAAATCCTAAAAACATTCTTTTTCGTCAAAATAAATTATTCCTTGGCTTAAATTAAATTTAGGAATATTTTTTTATTATTAATCTTATCTCTAATCACCTAACTCCATTTCGGCCTCGCGTATTTATCCGAAATGATAAAACTAAACACCCGCGTTNTACATTTGAGATGTACACAGTAACTGATAAATTCCTCACACACAATTACTAACACATATGCAAGAGAGTTGAACTTCAAAGATTAGCTGACTGAGTCTTGCACAAAGACAATAAACTTTTTTATGTAGTCTTTGCATATGAGACAATAAACAATATGCTGATTGTGAGGTGCTGCCTACAATCTTGGGAGCTAGGAGTTCAGTTAGGCAGTAGTGTAAGTCCTAAACTGAGTGGGTTTGTACAAAGAGTTGTATAAATCAAAGTCTTCTAGTGAATCCTTCCCAAGGGGAAGAAGGGGTGACGTAGGAGCATTTGAAGTCTTTGAACATCCATAAACATATTCGTGTCTATTTGTTTATTGCATTACTTATCAATTTCATAGTTTTAAAGATGTATTGTTGAAGCATTTTGATAGGATCGAATACTTGGTTAAAAGAGTATTTAAAAAGGGGTTGAATAAACTCTCACAACTTTTATCAACTTTTCGAAAGTTGAGTTCAGTTTAGTTATAAACTGATACTCGAAATCTTGTCAGTCAATATCAATCCGTCAACGATAAAGTGCGGAATAAAACTAACTGATAGATAGAATAAAAACTGAAATAAGAACACGAGATTTTACAGATGTTCGGATATTTCAAACACTCCTACGTCACCCCTTCTATCACAAGGGTAGGATATTTACTAAAAGATTTTGATCGATACAAAAGTTTGTACAACACTGCCAAAACTGAAACTCTTAGTGTATAAAATGCTTCACATTATACAACTGAATTTAGCAAAACTGATCTCTTACAAGATTGAGTTTTACAAAGATAACACTGTGCTAGAAAGCTCGAAAGAGTAGCCTTGATTGCTACGAATATATGCGATAAGTGTGAGCTTTTTTTTCAGCAGAGTAACAGCGTATTTTTCAGAGAATAGACGAGTTTAGATTTTCAGAACTTTGATGTATTGTATTTTTCTCTCGGCTGCTCTTCTCTGATATTTATATGCTTCTCTTCAACGGTAACATTTAATAGAATTTGAATCTTTTTATCCGTTGGTTTGCCATGTCAACATTCTTCTGACATTCGTACATTGTAGCTAAATTGCGACGTTCCCACTATCTATTGCAGTCGACTTTTGTACTATTGTTGTTTGAATGTCCTTTTCTTGATGTGTACAGTTGAAGGATCAGCTGATAGGCAATAGTCGATAAGTTTACATCCGTTTGTAGAAAATTTTTAGTCTCCAACTGATCAGTCAGTTGTTTGTGACGTTCAGTTCAGCTGGTTTTAGTTTGCCTTTGATAAACTGTGCATTAATCTTCATTTAAGAGATTGGTCTTCTTGATCAGTTGATTTAATCGATTAGGCTTACTTTTTTTCAAACATCGAAATTAAGTTTTCAACACATTTTATGTGTTCTTCAAATACAAAAATATTGCATACCAAGTATTTGATAAAATGCTTCAACCAAAATATTTTTAATCATTCAACTTGCTTATTTTTTAAATGCTTTACAAAATATTTAATCGGTTTCTACGAAGTATTATTTCGAGTGTTTTCCTCTTGATTTCATATCAAACTCGATTTAATTCATCGGTATCCAATATTTCAAGAATCGAGCTATTGTAGCTCAACGATTTTCCCCCTAACCGATCTCGTCAATTGGTATCAGAGCGGATTGTTCTTGAAAGAACATTGAAACTGATTTAATATTCGAAAATTTCAGATTTTTTAAACATACATATACAAAACTGAATTTTAGCTTGCGGCGACCGTAGGAAATATGACATATGTCCTTGCTCGAGTATCCAAATGACAAACCGTTTTTTGCGTTGCAAACTAGACTCATAGAGGTTTACAGCGGTATAAAATTTGCAGCCTACTTATGCACAAGAAAAAGCATTTTATTAGTTGAAGACAGAGCATATGTGCTGTCGTAGAAAATGAGTCATGGAGAAAATTAGTTAGTTATCCCTCTTCTTTTATAATTTTCAAAACTTTAAAAAATATAGGTAAAGAACTCATTATAATTTTTAATGGAGATATTATTTTTAAATATTGAGGGGGAGAAAATTTTGTGCTTAAAATGTTTTGAAAATATCTTTTTTTGATTCACACAAAAAGGGGGAGAAATATGTTAGTTGAATCGATTGTTTATCCAAGTTTTGTGATCATAAAAAAAGAGAGATTGTTGGAACATTTCATGTTCGCAATCTTGATTTTGATGTTAACAAAACTTGTTAACTCAAGTGTGAAGTTATTAAAACAAGAAGCATGCTGAAACCGAATTCAGCACAAATTGAATTTCTGGCAAGGTTTGGGATTTAGATGATATCTCTCATTTGGATGATTCAAATGACAATTTGCCAACTTTCATGATCAGAAAACTCAATTTAAAACAAGTCGTATTTCACGTTAGTTGGGAAAATTCGGATGTTATTAAGGTCTAACTTATCGCTGAATTACCGAAATGATTGCACAAAAACAACAATTAGTTGGGTTTGAGCAGTTGTGGTATTTTCGTCATATCTCTCAAATCGGTTATCGAAATGAAGCGATTAAGTATGCGTTGAAAAGATAAGACAATGATCTACAAATCATCTTCAGAAGTCAAAGTCTGAATCGAAGCTTAAAGTGCGGATAAATGACAATGAAACTATTGGTTTTACACAAACTGAAATCAGCCTAGGCTGATTTCAGCACACCAGCTGAACTAGCAGTTGACCAACTGAACTGAACTAGCAGCTAACCAACTGAACTGAACCGAACCGAACCAGCACCTGATCAATTGAACTGAACTGAATCAGCTGCTGACCAGTTGTACTCAACGACCAGTTGAGTTGACCAGTCGGGAAAATGTCCAGCAAAGCGAATTTGACCGTTGCAATTTCAGAAGCAATACAGAAAATTTCCAAACGGTCATATTCTTGTATCTAACGTATATATCATTGTTGGGTCTTATAAATACAACATCTTGAAGATCAAACAAGAGCTTTCCCAAGGATATTCAAAGCATGGGCAGTTAGTATGAAGAAATCAGCTAGTTGAGAGCACAAGCCCTTGTGTGAGGATACATTTGAGATGTACATAGTAACTGATAAATTCCTCACATACAATCACTCACACATATACAATAGAGTTGAACTTCAAAGATTAGTTGAGTGAGTCTTGCACAAAGACAATAAACTTGTGTATGTAGTATTTGCATATGAGACATTAAACAATATGCTGATTGTGAGGTATAGCCTACAATCTTGAGAGCTAGGAGTTCAGTTAGGCAGTAGTGTAAGTCCTAAACTGAGTAGGTTTGTGCAAAGAGTTGTATAAATCTAAGTCTTCTAGTGGATCCTTCCCAAGGAGAAGAAGGGGTGACGTAGGAGCATTTGAAGTCTACGAACATCCATAAACAAATTCGTCTCTATTTGTTTATTGCATTTACTTATCATTTTCACAGTTTTAAAGATGTATTGTTGAAGCATTTTTATATGTTCTTCAAATACCAAAATATTGCATACCAAGTGTTTGATAAAATGCTTCAACCAAAATATTTTTACTTTTTCAACATGCATATTTTTTAAATGCTTTACAAAATATTTAATCGGTTTCTACCAAAGATTATTTTGAGTGTTTTCCGCTTGATTTCATATCAAAATCGATTTAATTCATCAGTATTCAATATTTCAAGAACCGAGCTATTGTAGCTCAACGATTTTCCCTCCTAACCGATCCCGTCAATGTAGCACATCAATAAGAGTTAATTCCTCGCCGGATGTCAACTTGAGCACCACCTTTCGAATTCCCATGATTTTTGACATAGTAAAGTTATCTATGAAGAGTTCTCTTCCGCTAATCGGGTTATAGGGTAAATAACATTTCCTTTTCGGTGCAAATATACCTTGTTGCTCCGGTTTCGATTAACCATTGTTTTGGATTGACCACTAGATTGGATTCAAACACAACAGCAGAAAGCATGAGATCTGTCATGTCATTTGACAATTTCTCATCTTCGGTGATGTTCATTTGGTCCTTTGACTTCTTTTGGTTACCATTTTTTTCTCGTCAATCTCGTGCCAAATGGTTAGGCTTGCCACAATTATAACAATTTCCTTTAAACTTTTTGACATTTCCTTTATTTGGACCATTCTCTTGGTGCATTCTCTTTTTGCTAGTGTTTTATTCAACCAAATTTGCTCTCACCTCAATATTACTCTTTCCGGCCTTCCTTTGGTATGCCCAATTGTCTTCCTCAATTCTTAGGCGCACAATCAAGTCTTCAGGATTTATCTCTTTGCATTTATGCTTGAGATAATTCTTAAAATCTTTCCACATAGGAGGCAACTTTTAAATCTTGGCTGCCACTTGGAATGAATCACCAAGGGCCATTCTTTCCGAATGAGTTTCTTGCAGAATTACTTGTAAATCTTGCACTTGTTCCATAATCGATTTGGAGGCAATCATCTTGAAATCCAAAAATCATCCGACAATGAATTCCTTCAAGCCGGCATCCTCGGATCTATACTCTTTGTCAAGTGACTCCCATAATTCTTTTGTCATTTTCACTTGATAATACATGTTTTATACTTATTGTCTAGTCCATTCAAGATATAGTTCTTGCATTGGAAGTCTCTGATTTCATGCATCAACAATTGTCCCCTTTTGAGTATCTTGTTCTCCTTCATCAACAGTAGTCGGATCTTCTTTGAAGAATTTCACCAAAGCTAAGGTGGTCAAGTAGAAAAGTATATTTGTTACCACCGCTTGAAATTAGTACCATAGAATTTTTCTAGTTTTTCTTCATGATGGACAGTTGGAGTCGTTGTACTTGTTGAGGCCATTTTGGTTCAAATATCATTTTAAGATTGTTGATTTAATATAGTATTTGTCTTGGAAAATCACGGGATAGATATGGATGAACCAAATGGATACGAGAAAAATAGTCGAGGCCAGAGTTTGAATCTTTTCCTTAAAATGATATTGCCCCGCCCTAGGGCTTACGGTTGTTGGCAATTCATTTCCCAAGTGTTGGCCGGAAGGTGTTGCCTTTAGTCTAGACTAGGAGTTCAGTTTGGCAGCAGAGTAAGTCTTAAGCTGAGTGGGTTTGTACAAGTCATTGTATAGATCAAAGTCTTCCAGTGTATCCTACCAGAGGAGGTAGAAGGGGTGACGCAGGAGCAGTTGAAGTCTCCGAACATCCATAAACATATGTTGTGTATTTAACTGTTTAACTATTGTTTTCAAACTGATTTGATCAGTTAGAGAATCCGTCAGTTCAGTTTTCGTCATAACTGAAATGATATATGCCAGAACCGATTCCTTTTATTTTCAGTTATTCAGTTGCACATGATATAAAATATATCAGTTTTTCTTAACGAAGGATTACTTCGAGTGTTTTCCGCTTGATTTATAATCAAACTCGATTTAATTCATCGATGTAACTATTCTTAGAACACGAGCTATTGAAGCTCATGGAGAATTTAGTGTTTGAATCACCTTCGCAGGTGTTCACACGACTTTTCAATTGGTATCAGAGCTAGCTGTTCTAAGAAGGACATTTGAAAGCTTATTTTTTTTTTAAATATGTTTCAAAATGGTATTTAAAATGAATTTCAAAATCCTCTTAAAAATTTTATATGCGCTTACTGCGGGAAGAGAGAAGATTGCTGGCTCTGCAACTAACATTGTAGCCACTTCTCTCGACTGCGGATTTTGTTGTTTTAGCAACTTGCAAGGTGTTGAGTCCAAGATGACAGATTCAGTGGAAAATATTTAATCTGCCAGCCTACCAGTTAGCTGATCAATAAACGAAGCCCAGCTATGTTGAGATGTTGGATGATTAAAGTGGATCTTAATCACCAACAGTATACCGCCGCTTCATTACCATATCAGATCAGAATAGATGATCAAAGCGGTTCAACATTAGTTGAGTTCTGTTTGAGTCAGCTCGACCAGTTAGCTAGCAAAGAGATTTAAGTTCAAGCCAAATTAGCTGCTCTTCTGGCAAAGAGACTCAAGATCAATGCATCTTTCAAAGCATTCAAGACGATCAGTTGTTAGTATATTCAATTCTATTATGTATAAGCTGACTGATATTTGATGTTATTTAAAATTTTCTATTATTGTAGCAATTTCCCTTACACTTGCTGGTGTACGTAAATGTACGATACAAGGGACGCGTATTTGTTTAAATAAACATCATGTAACGTCCGAAAAATCAACTTACGTAAACCACATGCATGCAAATTATGTAAATTGCATAATTGTTTTATTTAACTGATTTTAAATGCTTAATTGATGCCTACTATATGATTAAAGTATTGAAATGTCTGCTATTCGTTTTACTTAAAAAGTACTAGAAAAAAATTTATTTTTTTTCCAAAACCTATTGCTACTACTTAAATTATAATTCACCCAAGTGTAGGTTGTCTGCAAGTAATATTTTTCGTAAGTACGAGATCGATCCACAGAGAGGTTATTTAAAGTTTAAATTTATTAATTTATAGATTACCAAATGCAAGAACGAAGTTTACAAATTATAAATTTTGTCAAGGCTCGAGGATTTATTCTTGGTTTATGCAATATTGTTTAACTAAAAGTAAAACAAAGGAAATCAGCATAAATAATGGTTCCAAGAAATTTAAATATTCAAACACACACCTAATATAATATAGTTCCCACTATAAAAAATACCGAATTCACCGATATTTTATATATGGTACCTATGATTCTATATATAACTATATAAATATATAATTGCATAAAATAAATGTTAAATTAAATCATTATATTTCATTTAGAACAACCGGCAGAGCCACGCTATTGCCTAAATGAAATATATGATATAATTATATAAATATATATATATATATGTATAATATAACAATAATAATTGATGAAATATTTATTGTATCAAAATTAAACAACAAATCAAGATAACAACTTCAATGGTATCAAGCATTTGATGTAAATTGATAACAACAAATAATTCATTTTTATACCTACAATAAAAAGAAATTAGCAAAATGAAAAGAAATAAAGAAAAAATATACAAAATATAAACAATCTTACTTCACCAAGAATTCATCCTCTTCACCTTGACATAATAGATTTAGCTTTCCATCAACTTACTTTTGATCAACACTAAAAACATCACTCATAATTTGGAAAATGAAAAATATATTGGAACTTAGACCTTTTATACTCACACACACTATATTTTACAATGAGATAGAATGATTCTCAATCTAGCATAAGGCCTCTATTTATAGGCCAAATGAGAGAAAGGGTCAAAAATTCTATTAATGCAATGTAGTTGTAATAGTAGTATTTGTCTCCTCCAACTTCAATTCCATGCCCCTTCTTTCAATGCTTTGTTCCATGACTTTAATCACCGAATTTGCCTCAGCTCAAAACAGTAAAGATGTGGGGAATTGTCTGTAGATGAATTTTACCACTTGGTTCACCTCATCTGGTTAAATATTGAAATAGTTATGATTTTTTTAGTATATGCTGGTCATTGTGAAAATAAATTTGTCCTCTTTTTGATATTTTCATAATTTGATCATCTTAACCAACTTTTTAGGCAATCATGTCTTCTGCAAAGTTGTAGATAATTTCTCAAGAATTCCAAAAATATTTGAATCACCTCCATTTGAATTTTCTAGCTTGAGTTATCATTATTTTACCAACACGTAGAAAACCTGAAAATAAAACATATTTAGTAAGACATTTAAATATAAACACACAATACTAAAATAGCATAATTTTATAATTTTAATGAAACTTAAATTTTAAAATATAGGTTTTAACATATAATAAATTATTAATTTTAAGTTTTATCACCTGTACTATTCGGCCCTTGACATATACATATATATATAATATTTTTGCACCATTTTTAGAATAAAACAACCAACTAGTATTTGGAAATCAAAGGAATTAGTCAAAATATGAAATCGTCAAACGTTTGAAAATTCCTAAAATAGCTAAATCGCTATCAACTAACAACCTCTCAAAAAGCATAAATAAATAGTCATAAAATCTTTTAACAAAAGTCTTAAACATAAATCATAAGTGCGGAAAAAATAGAAGCTCTGGTCCTTGGGTTATTTGCACCGAAAGTTCAGCAAAGTAAACCATCAAGACCTCCAATATCATAATTATCAATATCACCTGCATCAATCACACCTAGTAAGTCTAAAGGCTCAACACATCATATTCTTGATAACAACATAATACCTATACAGGTCACATACAATAGTGAAAAATACTTGTATTTAAAATAAAATTTTCATAATAATGCATAAACTTTAAACATAAATATTTTCATATCAACATATTCATATTGACATATTCATACTCATATTAACATATTCATATTCGTGTTTGTTGAATTCAGATAGTGATTGTGACTCGTATTCGTATTCGTATTCGTATTGGACGATGAATCCATCAAGAGAAAACCACAGACAGTACTGGGCGGCGGGAACACCAGCGACACTCTCACCCGTCAACTGGGCCTTGGTCAACGTATTAACATATTAACGTATTCGTATTGGTATCCAAGGAAGCACTATAGTCGGGCTCCCACTAGGACCATAACCCTCACGATATCTCTAACATATCATCGTATTAGTCACATTCCTTTCACGTACTTCAACATTTCGTTTTTCCATCACTTAAAAAAACATGAATAAAATATCGTTTTTTCTTTTAAACCAAGCATGCAACACGTCTTTTCCCAATGTTAAATCATAGAAATCCATAATCATTTAAAAATCATAATTTAACATATAAAAATTCATAAACATTTAAAATAATCATATTATCATATAAAACAGCATTCAAGACACAGCCGTGACGTTTACTAATTTTAAGGTGTAAAATTATCGTTTTACCTCTATACGTAAAATTTCACGTTTTTGACTTTTTCTTAATTTCATTGACTCTAACATCTCCCAAATAATTATTTAAGGTTAAATTAAAATTCTCATAATTTTATTTAGCTTAAATACTAAGCTTTTTAATTTATCTTTAATTATTGGTTTTTAATCCGTTTTAATCCCGAATAATTTCAAACTTATATATAAAATTCTTAAATTCAAAACTTAGACTTTTCATATTATTTTGGCCCTCGTGAACCATGAATCGACCCCCGTGAGCCGTGTTTCGATTTGTTTTCCAAAAAAGAAGACCTTAAACACTCGAACCTAGCCATCTTCGAACCAAAATGATTTTTCATCGAGCCTTGCTCGAACCACCCCGAGCCGAACCCTGACCAGCCCCTCCAAGAACCCTCCTTGACCCATGGAACCAAAGGACTCAATCCCTAGCTCGGAACCGAAGCCATGCAAACCAGAAACACACGGCCAAGGACTCCTAGAGATCAACGACTCTTCATGTGCGCCTAGGACCTAGCCAACCGGACCAGCCCCTGGACCAACCCCTTGTGCACCCTATCAGGACACTAGTGAGTCATCCTAGCATAGCCCGAAGCCCCCTGGCCGAGAAAACTTCCTCCCTGCATGCTGCACACCGTGCATGCTTGAATGCGCTACCCTCGGGTATCTAGGACTCCTCCCGAGCCCTCTTGATTCGAGTTCTAGCGTGGCTAAAACTACCTCCCTGACCCCTCACGAGACTCTAGCCCAGCCCTGGTCCAACCGAAACCGAAGTCAAGCACAAGTCATGAAACCAGAGCCCTTGACACCCATTGACAGATTTCGGTTTCCAGCTTGCTTCTTTCATGTTTGCAGCGTATATGGTGTGTTTCTAGGACCCTAACTCGTGTAAAAACTAGGCTTGATCATGTCCTAATCATGGCAGCCCTTCAACACGTATAAAACATGATTTTTGAGACAAAACACAAGAGTTAAACACATGATCATGCATAGTTGCGAAAATATCAAGTTGCGTGCCTTGTTTTCTTTCAAAGTATGCTTAAACAATTACTATGGTGTGATGGATGTTTGAAGGAAAGAAATATGTATGCATTTGCGTATTTTACGCACGATTAAACGTTGACGATTGCGAAGAATGACGACGAAAGACCTTGGCTTGATTTTTCCTTGAACTTTTCGAAACTTTCTCTTGAATTAGATGTGTGTGCCGTGTGATATGCTTGAGAGAAGAGTTCGGAATTGTAGGGAAGTGGGGCGTGGGGTTATGAGGATTTGGGGGTGGGGTTTTGAATATTAAATACTTAATTAAGTTACTAATATGGCTTAGGCCCACTAAGTATGTAAATTAGGCCCATTAGTGCCTAATTAAAATATTAAGAATAATTTTGTTTAATAAAGTTGGTGAATTTATTAGCCGAGTTGCCAAAACGTTCGTATTTTTGTTGAAAAAAAACACCGATAAAATTTTCGTACCGGGTTATAAAATCACCTCAAATCCCCTTATTTTGAAAAAAATATGAAAAAATATCAATCATATTTTAAATATTTAAAAACAATTATTTAATAAAATTTTTTTTCATTTTTCAGCCCTCGGTCTTCGTTCCTCGATCACAACTTGAATAACCTTTAAAAAAATATTTTTATGCATGTAAGTATAAAAACTACTAAAACATCGTATAAACATGTCATATAATCTATTAAAGATTTAAAATCAATTAATTAGTCATTTTTCATATTTCTTAGATTTGCATGCAGTTGGATTACGTCATCTTAATTTTGGACCTTACAAGCATGATTGCATGATTAAATGATTATATGCCATGGTTTCATGAAATTGAAAGATTTTACTCGAATATTCGATAATGGGCAAGGGAAAGAAGACCGAGGACGACCAAGACGAGAATAAATATTTTTCACTAAATATTTTCAAAGCTTCTTTAAAGTCCCGAAAATTTGAAGGTCCACGTGAACCACATGCATGCAAGTTATCAAATTTTTTATGTATTATAATTAAATTGTTTTAATCGCTGGTAGACATGTTTAAATGTTTAAAATGTAGTTTTATTTTAGAATGCATAAAACTGCGTTTTTAAAGGTTATTCGAGACGCGATCGAGGAACGGAGACCGGGGACCATATGAGGGAAAATATTTATTAAATAGTTATTTTTAATGGTTTAATGTGTGGTGTATTTTAAATGATATTTTTTAAGAATAAGGAATTTTGAGGTGATTTTATACGTTGAGTCGTAATTTTTAACGATATTCGATTTTCGACGAAAATATGAACTTTTCGAGAACTCGGCTAATATTTTTCACTAACTTCCCTGAGCAAATTATTTTAAATATTTTTTTATGGGCTTAGTGGGCCTATTATACCTTGATTAATGAGCCCAAGCTTGCACACTCCCCATCAGAATTCAGCACACACCACACGTGATTTTGATGAGGAAATACACTCCTTTGAGAGAAAAGCAAGCATGGGTTTCACACCATATAATGTGTTTGATACATGATTGCATGAAAAACATGATATATTTTATATATTTTCGTTTTTATGGCTATACACGCACAAAAATAGTGTTTTCATCTTTTAAAACTCCTCCTAATGATGCACAAAGGGCTGCCATGGTATGAGAACTTGAAGGGATGTTTTTCCACATGTTTAAAGGTCCATAGATACATGTTAAAGGGGCTGGACAGTTGGGGTGCAAGGATGAACAAAAATAAGAGTCCTAAGGGCTAAGGAATCTTCGGCTAGGAGTCCTTGTTGGTTATGATTTCTAGCCACTGTTAGAGCATGACTAGGAGACCTAATAGGGCTGCATGAGGGTTCTAAGATGGTTACACAAGGGTTGGCTCAAAGGGCAAGGGGGGATCGTGTGAAAGTAGGGTGCCATGCACATGCTTTAGTTCACGGGTTGAAGGGCTTAGGCTTCTAGGTCTTCTAGGCTCGGTCCAGTAGGGTCCTTAGGGTTCGGTCATGGTCCTAGGAGGGTCAGCTAGGGTCTGGTTGGATTGGTTAAGGGCTATGGCCGAAGGGTGCAAGGTTAGTCAAGCTAGGGTTTTGAAATAAAAGTGCAGAAAATTTAGTAGCTTCCTAGGCTTGTTCAACGAAAAGAAAACGTATACGTATATGATGAAATTGAATATGCTTATGATAATATGAAAATGTTTAAGTTTATGCATGATTATGAAATGTTATTTTAAGTAAAAGTATTTTCACTGTTGTATGCGATTATATACGTATTAGTTGTTATCAAGATTAAGGTTTGCTGAGTCTTTAGACTCACTAGGTGTGATCGATCCAGGTGAGCATGAGGTTGATGTTAGTGGAGGTCTTGATATTTGATCTTACTACACTGAAGGTGAACATAACCCGAGGACCAGCGCCAGTTTTCCGCATTTATCAGTTTAAGGTTGTGTTAAAGATTTTTACGACTTTTATTATGCTTTTGAGTGGTTTTTGAGAGGTTGTTAGATTTGGCTTTATTTCTGAGATATTAATAAGTTAGTATCGATAAAACGTTTGACGATTTTGTGTTTTGAATTATTTCTTTTGGATTTTCAAATACAGTTGGTTGTTTTATTTTAAAATTGTGTCAAAAATATTATATATATATGTATATATATATATATATATTTATGTATATAATCGGCCGAAACTATGAGGATATAAAAAAAAATTAGTACTTTTTAAGAAAACGAGTAATTGACATTTCAGCTTCTTAATATGAATAAAAATAATTTAATTTTCTAAAAATAATAGAGTTCAAATTATTTTACGAGTCGAGCACGATTTTTACCGAGAAGCTGGTTTTGGGCAAATGAGGAGTTTTTAAACGATAAAAAATATAATTTTTGGAAACTAATTTTATAAACTTTTATTTATCAATTAAATAAGAGTTATTTGACCCAATTTAACTAAATTGAGTATGCCCAATTGCTCCAATACCTTGAGGCCCAAAAACAAAGCCCATTATCATGCAAAATTAAATCTATTAATGTGGGGCACTTAGCTCCTAATCATTATTACAACACAATTCGATTAGGGTAAATTAATCACAGCGGAAAACGAGTTTAAAATTTCTTTACAATGAGCCCAAAATATGTTGCTTGAATACTAAAAATAGTATTTCATCTCACAACATAAAACATGCCCACACATAATCAAAACAACTCATACAACAACAAATCATATCATCGGGACATACCCCGGTATATAGATACATATATACTGGGAAACAACCACTAAACCTCAAATCAGACTATGACTCCCTCCAGAAGCACCCTCTCCGGTCTCCTGATATCCTGGAGTGCCTGTCATTGTCAACATACAAAGACAACAACAGCCCCATCTGGAGTGAGCAAAGCTCAGTCTGAAGCAACCACAATATATACCACAGATATCTAAACAATGATATATGATATGCAATGCATGTATGTCGTGGAGGTATCAGGTCAAATGCCCATCCACTGAGCACATGTCAGAATCAATCGAATCGCTATCAAATCAATGCTCGAGCTGGCACACCGACCTCAATCAGGGATAATCGTATGATAGCGTCGACAAAGCGCCATCAAATCCCAAATCTCAATCAAATCATCGAGGCCACTAATGTCTATGCTTTAAGGGTCATGTAATACCAAACATAGCATCGTGTTCACAAACCCAGAATCAAATCAAATCATATCAGGGTATCCAAGGATCATATCTCAACGTGCATGTCATGTATGCCACATAAACTCAACAAATAAGGCATATAGACATGTAATCTCAATCCAATCAATCAAACATATATCATATAATACAGATACCTGTCGTATGTTACCCGGTCGCAACATACCTCAATTCTTCGTTCCAGTTGATGTAGCTTATCGATATCAGTATAATAATTTATCTACATCAATAACATATTCATTTCAATCAATAACATCATCCAAAATCACAAATATCTTTTGAAACTTCGCAAATTCATATTAAATTCAAATCATAGCATAATTCAATTCCGACTTCAAAACTTAGTTTCTTGTCGGTTATTCTACCGTATATATAACCGACAAATAATTCTTCAATTTCATTCCACGATTTAAAATTTCCTAATTATAATAAATTAGGAATAATTCGACATAACATCACTATAATCTTCTCTACTTCGTTAAAATCATAAATTATTCAACAATTTTCAATTTCTGTATGATTTAACAATTTTTCGGATTTATTCCAAAAATCGACGAATTTCAAACATCACCAAAACTACAAAATTTATACCTCAAATCGAAGACCTCGTGTCAACGATCCCAGAACTGAAGTCGATTCGTCGATTGGATAAACCGAGAAGTCGCACGATCGAAAAGAAAATTCAAAACCCTATTTCTCCTTCTCTTTCTCTCTTCTGTAACTTTCTGAAAGTTACGTTTAGTTTATCTCTTTTTTTTTATTTATTTTATTAGAATATAATATAATATAATAATAATATAATATATACTATTTAACTCTTTAACATCGGTATATCCTTTCGGACCAGTCAAACGATCAAATTTTCCAAAACTCAAAACATGAAACTTCTATATCTTTGAGTTTTCTACGTCATATCTAAATCTCAAATCATTTGAACTTAATATGAAAATGATATGTCACTATTTACCATTTTGCCCTTAAAATTAATTCATTATTTTTCAACTTATCTACGAAAATGACATCAAAATAAATTGAATATTTTTCAACTTATTTACCAAAATGCCATCAAAGCTATTTTATCAGTGTTTAGTCTCGGGGTCTCACATTTCTCCCCCACTTAAAAGATTTCGTCCTCGAAATCTCAAACATCTCTATATACATAACATTGGCAAACATATAATACGTCACCAGTTATAGTACATATCAAAACTAAAATCAGTAAACGGATCAGTATATATTGAATACAATGGAACGGTTGGAATAGCATCGAATAAATGCGGATATGACTCTCGCATCTTGCTTTCCAACTCCCATGTCGATTCCTCTACACCATGTCGTGTCCATTGTACTCGAACAAGCGGAATCGATTTATTACGCAATACTTTCTCCTTCCGATCCATAATGCAAACAGGTTGTTCAACATAGGAAAGAGAAGGATCAAGTTCAACCTCATCAGGTGCAAGTACATGCGATGGATCTGGTTCATATTTTCTCAACATAGAAACATGAAATACATCATGAATGGCAGATAAAGCTGGCGGCAATGCCAACCGATAAGCAAGATCCCCAACTCGATCAAGGATCTCATACGGACCAACATATCGAGGAGACAATTTCCCTCGCATGCCAAATCGAACAGTGCCTCTAAAGGGAGATATTTTCAAAAACACTTTGTCACCTTTCTGGAATTCCAAGGGTCGTCTTCGTCTATTCGCATAACTCGTTTGACGATCCTGAGCAGCTTTCATCCGCTGTCGAATTAACTGAACCTTATCATTCATTTCCTGTATCATTTCAGGTCCAGTCAATTGCTTTTCACCAATTTCATCCCAGAATAACGGTGATCTACATCGTCTCCCGTATAAGGCTTCAAACGGTGCCATACCAATGCTCGTTTGAAAGCTATTATTATAAGAAAATTCAACCAATGGTAAGGCATCTTGCCATCCAATTCTGAAGTCCATCACAACCGCACGTAACATATCCTCTAACGTTTGAATCGTACGCTCAGTTTGGCCATCAGTTTGAGGATGATAAGCAGTACTCATAGCCAAACGCGTACCCATCGCTTCCTGAAAACTACCCCAGAATTTAGAAGCAAACCTGGGATCACGATCAGATACAATTGAGACTGGCACACCGTGCAGTCTCACAACATTCTCAATGTATAAACGGGCCATTCTCTTATAAGGATAAGTCCGTTCATACGGAATGAAATGGGCAGATTTCGAAAGCCGATCAATAATAACCCAAATAGCATCACAGCCCTTGGGCGAACGAGGTAAATGAGTCACAAAATCCATAGCAATATGTTCCCAATTCCACTTTGGGATTTCAAGACTATGGAGTAATCCTCCAGGTTTCATTCTCTCGGCTTTCACTTGCTGACAGACAAGACATTTCGAAATAAACTCAGCAATGTCCTTCTTCATACGTCTCCACCAAAATTGGGGTCTCAATGTCAAATACATCTTTCGACCTCCAGGGTGAATACTGTATTTGCTACAATGTGCTTCTCGAAGAAGGGCAGATTTCAAATCAGAATCATTAGGGACTACCAGCCGACCATTCAGTCGTAAAGAACCATCAGAAGAAATCTGAAATCCAGACTGATGTCCTGCAGATACAAGTTCTTTCGACTTCTGAATCTGCGCATCGCTTCGTTGGGCCTTTCGGATTTTAGATATCAAGTTCGGCTCAATTTGCAATGCTGAGACAGTGACAGAATTCCAATTCGAGTGAAACGTCCAACCAGAAGTACATATATCCTCGTGTACTTTGGCGACACAAACAGATGCTAACACAGAATCATGCACCTTACGACTAAGGGCATCCGCAGTAACATTCACCGATCCAGGGTGATACTGAATCTCACAATCAAAATCTTTCAGGAGATCCATCCACCTGCGTTGCCTCATATTCAAATCAGATTGAGAAAAGAGATATTTCAGACTCTTATGATCTGAATAGATAACAAACTTTTCTCCGTACAAATAATGGCGCCAAATCTTCAAAGCAAACACAATGGCAGCCAATTCAAGATCATGAACAGGATAACGTGTTTCATGAGATTTCAATTGACGAGACGCATAAGCAATCACTTTGCCATGTTGCATCAGAACACAGCCCAAACCTTTACCAGACGCATCTGTACACACCACAAATCCTCCGGTACCTGAGGGAATAGTAAGCACAGGTGCTGTGGTCAATCTCGTCTTCAATTCAAGAAAACTAGCTTCACATTCATCTGACCAAATGAATCGTTGATTCTTCTGTGTCAGTTGAGTAATAGGTTTAGCTATTTTCGAAAATCCTTCAATAAAACGACGATAATAACCAGCTAAACCCATGAAGCTACGTATCTCAGGAACATTCGTAGGTCTCGGCCAATTCAATACGGCTTCAACCTTAGCAGGATCAACAGATATGCCCTGTCTCGAAATGACGTGGCCTAAAAATACCACTTTATCCATCCAGAATTCGCATTTGGACAATTTAGCATATAAATGGCCATTGCGAAGAGTTTGGAGTACCAGTCTCAGATGTTCAGCATGCTCCTTTTTCGATTTCGAATAAACAAGAATATCATCGATAAATACAATAACGAATCGGTCAAGATAATCTCGAAAGACACGATTCATTAGGTCCATGAAGACAGCAGGAGCATTCGTGAGACCGAAAGGCATAACCAAGAACTCATAGTGGCCATACCTGGTACGAAAAGCAGTCTTAGGCACATCTTCGTCTCGAACTCGTACTTGATGATACCCAGAACGAAGATCAATCTTAGAGTATACCGAAGTACCCTGAAGCTGATCAAATAAATCATTAATACGAGGAAGTGGGTACTTGTTTTTCACAGTAGCCCGATTCAATTGCCTATAATCGATACACATTCGCATAGTACCATCTTTCTTTCGAACAAATAAAACTGGAGCTCCCCAAGGTGATACACTTGGTCGAATATATCCCTTATCGAGAAGATCCTGTAATTTTTCTTTCAATTCTTTCAATTCCAATGGTGCCATGCGATAAGGAGCTTTAGATATAGGTGCAGTCCCCGGCACAAGATCAATACTAAACTCAACTTCTCGATGAGGAGGAAAATCAGGAATCTCATCGGGAAATACATCCGGGAATTCTTTCGCAACAGGAATATCAGATAAAGATGGCTCCTTCTTCGAAATATCAATAGCGTAGATAAGATAACCCTCATCTCCGCTAAACAAAAGTCGAGACATTTCCAACGAGGATACCAATGGAATTTTGGCTTGGGAACCCTTGCCATAAAAATTCCACTTGGGTCCATCAACAGGTCGAAATCGAACCACTCCATGAAAACAATCAACAGTAGCTCGATTTGTCGTCAAGATATCCATGCCAACAATACAATCAAAGTCGTGCATTGGGAGGACAATCAAATTCAAGAACATCACATTATCCTCATATATCAATACACAATTATGCACAACTTGCTCAGACAAAATAATCTTCCCTGCTGGCGTGGCTATCGACAAAGTATCGTACAACGGGGTACACTCAATATCGTGAGATGCAACAAATGCATGAGATATGAATGAATGAGATGCTCCTGTATCAAATAAAACACGTGCAGGATAATCGCAAAGCGTGCAAATACCTGCAATCACACCACCAGGAGCTTCTTTCGCCTGATCCTCGGTCATAGCATACACTCGAACTTGAGGAGGGACTTGGGCACTCTGACCACTCGGTCCTCGATATCGTGGAACATTCGACTGCTGAAAAGAGGGAACAGGAACAGTAGGTCTCATCATACTGGGGCCACCTCTAAATCCTGGCTGGGGTTGGGCAGAAGTCGTACCCCTATTCGGACATACACGAGAGAAATGGCCTTCCTGTCCACAATGATAACAAGTACCAAACATACCTCGACACTGCTCGATAGTATGTTTGCCTCCACAGTAACTACAATAAGGAGCAATCACGGGACTCCCTCTCTGGGATCCACTCGAACTCGAAGAAGACGAAGAAACAGAACCAGTCTTCTTGAACTTCTTACCCCTTGGACGCAATGCAGGCTGCTGAGCTGACACTGGTGGTGGAGGAGTATACTGTGGACCTCCTCTCCTAAGTCCAGCCTCGGCTGCCTTGGCTCGTTCAACTGCCTCTGCGTAGCTGGTAGGCAATCCAGAAACAACAAAAGTATATAAAGCAGGATGTAAACCATTTACAAACCTGTTATATTTTGCCCTCGCATTCCCAGCTACGTGAGGTGCATACTTCAACAGAGTAGAAAATTTCGAAGCATATTCCGCAACAGTCATCGTTCCCTGCTGCAGACTATTGAATTCATTCTCCTGAGCAGTATAATAAGAAGGAGGAGAATACTGCTCCAAAAACTGGGCCTTGAAGACATCCCATGTGACTTCAATCCCGGCCTCTTTCAATCCAATCTCAGCGGCTTCCCACCAAGATTTAGCTCGATCTTTCAGCTGATACAAAGCAAGTTTCAGTCTCCGAGCCTTGGAATATTCAACGATATTAAACAAGTGCTCGATATCTTTCAACCAGGCCTCTGCTCTTTCTGCACTCTCAGTGCCAAAGAACCTCGGTGGTTTCAAATCCTGGAATCGAGCCATTACTACATCCATGGACAACCCTTCAAATTGTCCAACTATTCTCTCAGTACTGCTACTCGCAGTTTCATTTGTGGGATCCATCTACAAATCAAAAGATGAATATCACATTTCATATCAATTTCACATCATCACCATCTCATATCATCAATCTCATCAGATACTTACTCAAATCAAATCAAGTAAGAGCAAGTAATACAAATAATTCAAACACAAACGCACAATTCATTTGTGCCTATTCAAGTGTACACAAGACTCAATCGAGCATTCCCAGCTATGCTCTGATACCACTCTGTGTGGGGCCCTTAGCTCCTAATCGTTATTACAATGCAATTTGATTAGGGTTAATTAATTACAGCGGAAAACGAGTTTAAAATTTCTTTACAATGAGCCCAAAATATGCTATTTGAATACTAAAAATAGTATTTCATCTCACATCATAAAACATGCCCACACATAATTAAAACAACTCATACAACAACAAATCATATCCTCGGGACATACCCCGGTATATATAGATACATAACATATATACTGGGAAAGACCACGAAACCTCAACTCAAACTGTGACTCCCTCCAGAAGTACCATCTCCGGTCTCCTGATATCCTGGAGTACCTGTCATTGTCCACATACAAAGACAACAACAGCCCCGTCTGGGGTGAGCAAAGCTCAGTCTGAAGCAACCACAATATATACCACAGATATCTAAACAATGATATATGATATGCAATGCATGTATGTCGTGGAGGTATCAGGTCAAATGCCCATCCACTGAGCACATGTCAGAATCAATCGAATCGCTATCAAATCAATGCTCGAGCTGGCACACCGGCCTCAATCAGGGATAATCGTATGATAGCGTCGACAAAGCGCCATCAAATCCCAAATCTCAATCAAATCATCGGGGCCACTAATGTCTATGCTTTAAGGGTCATGTAATACCAAACATAGCATCGTGTTCACAAACCCCAAAATCAAATCAAATCATATAAGGGTATCCAAGGATCATAGCTCAACGTGCATGTCATGTATGCCACATAAACTCAACAAATAAGGCATATAGACATGTAATCTCAATCCAATCAATCAAACATATATCATATAATACAGATACCTGTCGTATGTTACCCGGTCGCAACATACCTCAATTCTTCGTTCCAGTTGATGTTGCTTATCGATATCAGTATAATAATCTATCTACATCAATAACATATTCATTTCAATCAATAACATCATCCAAAATCACAAATATCTTTTGAAACTTCGCAAATTCATATTAAATTCAAATCATTGCATAATTCAATTCCGACTTCAAAACTTAGTTTCTTGTCGGTTATTCTACCGCATATATAACCGACAAATAATTCTTCAATTTCAGTCCACGATTTAAAATTTTTTAATTATAATAAATTAGGAATAATTCAACATAACATCACTATAATCTTCTCTACTTCGTTAAAATCATAAATTATTCAACAATTTTCAATTTCTGTATGATTTAACAATTTTTCGGATTTATTCCAAAAATCGACGAATTTCAAACATCACCAAAACTACAAAATTTATACCTCAAATCAAAGACCTCGTGTCAACGATCCCAGAACTGAAGTCGATTCGTCGATTGGATAAACCGAGAAGTCGCACGATCGAAAAGAAAATTCAAAACCCTATTTCTCCTTCTCTTTCTCTCTTCTATAACTTTCCGAAAGTTACGTTTAGTTTATCTCTTTTTTTTATTTATTTTATTAGAATATAATATAATATAATAATAATATAATATATACTATTTAACTCTTTAACATCGGTATATCCTTTCGGACCAGTCAAACGATCAAATTTTTCAAAACTCAAAACATGAAACTTCTATATCTTTGAGTTTTCTACGTCATATCCAAATCTCAAATCATTTGAACTTCATATGAAAATGATATGTCACTATTTATCATTTTGCCCTTAAAATTAATTCATTATTTTTCAACTTATCTACGAAAATGACATCAAAATAAATTCAATATTTTTCAACTTATTTACCAAAATGCCATCAAAGCTATTTTATCAGTGTTTAGTCTCGGGGTCTCACAATTAAAATGCAATCATAGGTCTTTTGAGAGCTTGTATCAGCCGAAATTTGCACACACTCGCACTCACAAATTTGAAAATAAGAGGGAAGAAAAGATAGAGTCCTTCATCGTCCGTTCGTCCTTCCTCGCCAACGATTGTGTATTCGAGCGTTTTAAATGCAAAGCCACGTTAGTAAACCTTTTTGAAGCATCATTCAGACAATAATATGCATATTTTATTTATTTATGCATGAAAAATTCAGAATTATGATCAATTTGACGGTATGATATGAATTTTCAAAGTTTTGACGATTTATTGCTTGGTTTTGTGGGTTAGTCTGCCAACATAGGATGAATTATGGTTAGAACATGAACAAAATTAAAGGAAAACGAAGGCTGGAAATCGAGCTTGGTCAAGGGAGGTGAGTCCTAGGGTTTCCTAACATTATCTTTGGGAAAGTGGTTTGGCTAGTAGCTTGGCTCCATGCATGGCTCGGTTAGGACTGGGCTAGGGGCTGGGCTGGACGTGGTTACACTACAAAAAAAACACCCTACGACAACGGTTTTTAAAACCGTTGTCGTAACCCTTTTAAAACCGTTGTTAAAGTCCCTGTTGTTAAAGGGTTTGCTCAAAGATAACGGTTTTTCACCGTTGTTGTAGCTACAATTTGTGACGGTTTTCAAAAAACCGTCGCAAATAAAATTAGGGACGGATTTATGAAAAACCGTCGCTATTAATAAATCCGTCGCTAATCATGATTTCCGTCTCTAATATTTTCATTAAAATAAAAAAAAATTATTTTTAATAATTTAATAAATCTAAAAAAACTTACAATTTGACTATGCTAACAATATGCACGATTTTAACTAACACTTAAAAATTTACCAAAAATTAAAGCGAAAAAATTTACTCTAAATCGAAAGAAAAATTTTAAGTATTGTGAAGTGATAAAATCGTGTAATTTTAATGTTGTGAAGTGGGTGGAAGAAAATGGATCGAAAATGCGGGTATGTATAGACAGTTTGCGACGGTTATCGGTAAAACTGTCGCTAATAGCGACATTTATAGATAAAATCGTCGCTAATAGCGACGGTATTTTTCGAAACTGTCGCATGTTTAAATTTTGCGACGGTTTTACTTATAACCGTCGCTATATTTAGCGACAGCTGTGCTAAAAACCGTCGCTAATTTTAGCGACGGTTTTACTAAAACCGTCGCTAATGTAAAAAATTTAGCGACAGATTAGATACCGACCGTCGCTAAATTTAGCGACGGTTTAAAGCAAAACCGTCGCAATTTTGAAATTAGCGACGGTTTTGCTAAAGCCGTCGCTAACTAAATTTAGTACGGTTTTAGCAAAACCGTTGCTAAATATGACAAATCGTTTTTGTTTGTCCAAAAAACACGCTAATCGACAACGGTTTTCTAAAATCGTTGTCGATTGTCCAAAAAAACATGCAAATAACAACGGTTCAATGAATCGTTGTCATAAACGCTCAAAGACAACGGTTTTATAGAACAGTTATCATTAACCCTAAAAACTGTTTTCTTTGACCTCCAAAAGACAACCGTTGTCTTTTGGCCCCAAAAGACAACGATTTTATAAAACTGTTGTCTTTTGCTTAAAAAAACGTCATACGACAACAGTTTTCACTAAAACCGTTGTTAATCAAACCACAAGTTGACTCGCTGAGCACGTACTCCAACGGTGAAGTCCAGTGACATTTTCGAAGAACTATTCGAGAAAATATACATATTATTTATTTTGTAAGATCAAAGACCTATCGATGTACTAATAGCTACATATAACTGAAAGTAATAGTAAAACTCAATAATATAAAATTCCTCGGGGCTTTTTGGTTATTATTTTTTCTGTTGAGGGAGATTATCTGAAATTATGGTCTCAGAAGTTGGTTTCTATTGGGACAGTTTCGATTCGTTTTTTCAAATGGACACCGGAGTTTAAGTTTGAGTCTGAGTCTTCGATTACTCCGATTTGGGTTCGGATTCCTGATTTACCTCTGCATTTATATGACAAGCAGTGTCTTTTCCAGATCGGTAAGCTTTTAGGGAACCCTGTTATAGTGGATGAGATTACAGCGGATGGTTCTCGTGGCTCTTTTGCTCGCATTTGCGTTGAGCTTGATGTTTTGCAACCTCGTCCGGATCAGATCTGGGTTGGGTGGGGTAGTCACAGGCAGGTTTTAGGGGTAGTTTATGAAAAAGTCTCCTTCTTTTGCACTAAGTGTCAGGTGTTAGGTCATTCTGTGCAGCGCTGCTCTCGTTCCGGTTACAATCCTTCTGGTGACCGTTCTAAGGCTCAGGGGAAGCAGCCTCAGACTTCTTCGGCTACTGATCCCGGGTCTTTGGGTCAGCCTCAGGGTGTTCCGTTTGGCTCGGTTCCTCCAAGTGGTCCTGGTTCTGGGAGTGCTGAGCCAGGATGGACTCAGCAACGCCGTAGGGGCCGCCAGGTTTCTGGTCAGGTTACTCCTCAGGCTCCTCCTTTGAGTAACCCTTTTGAGGTTCTACACTCTATTCCAGTAGATTCCTTTCAGGGTGGAGATTCTGGTGGCTGCTCCCCGTCACGCCCTCCGTCTTCTTCTCCTGTCTTTGAGGCTATTGTTGAGGATGTTCTTATTGAGCCCGAGGTTGTGGTGGCTCCGATGCCTACTCCTCTGGCCATCTCTGTGGTGGTTTCTCCTGTTCTTTCTGATGATATTCAGGGCGCTACTGCTGGGATGAGCTCTCCTCCGGTCGATGTGGTCCCAGTTGTTCTTGATCCGACGATTGTTTCCAGCGTTCCGTTGCAGATGGTTGATCCCTACAGCTTCTGTTTCCATTACTCCTTTACAGTTCGATCTTGGGAGTAGTCCTCGAGTGGCTGATTTAGCTCTTCTTCCTACTACTGCCTGTCAGTCCTTGCCACTCTCAGGTCGCACGCGATCACAGATGCGCAGATTTTATAGGACTCAAAAGAGTCAGGTGGGGTTACCTTATGGGAGACTGCCGGATTCAGGTTTATTCAGGTTTATTTAGTTTTCCGCCTTTTTTGGGTGTTATGTGATGGGCGTTCACTGCAGAATTCTCCTTGCCCATCGTTGTGTTTTATTTTGCTTGATGTATTCTGGGGAACCCGCTGTTTTCCGGCTACATCTCAGGTTGCCCTGTCGTAGTATGTCTTTATTTATGTTTTGATGTTATGATTGTATAGCCTTTTATGTGGAGGTCTTGGTCTAGTCCCCCTCCCATAAGGTTTTATTTGTACTGCTCTTTTGTTGTATAAAAATAAAAATTTTAATAAAAAAAAAACCCTATAATATATTACATAATTATTCAGGTGTCTGGGAATATAAATTACATAGAGTTAAGGTTTTGGTCATTTATCACTTCAGTTGTAAATTTAGTCATATATCAACTAACATTGCAAAAATAATCCTATATTTATATTTTGATACGGAAAATCGGTCATATGTACAATTATGAACCTATATATTTTTTTCCCAAAGATTAATGCATAAGTATACTTAAATTCAAATATTTATATTTTAAAATGTACAAATCATTTTATTATTTCGAATGAACGTATTTTGTTGAGGATGCACTAATTGTCTCTTTTGAAAGAGCGATCTAACCTTGGTGTTTAGACTACCGTAGGATTTAAAAAATTTAAGTCACACCATAATTACTATTCGTTATAATTTTTGGTAAAAACGACAAACACTCGGTACTAAATATTTATATATATTTAAAATTTTGATGTCAAAATTTTTGTTATATAAATTTTTTAATGCTCTTAAATAATTTATTTTAAAATTTTATTATTGGATTATTTACGGATTATAAAGCTACGATTAAATTGCTATTTTAGGGAAAAAAAATTATCATCACAGGAATTATATTGTGAGTGTACTTTAAATTTTTAACTGCATAAAACATCAGTGTGATAAAAAGTATGCATGATCTGTATATTCTACAAAATGAAAATATATGCACCAAAGAATATAAATATATAATTAATATGAGAAAATGTAAATTAAGCATATGACATATATTATATACTTTAACTAAATTATTTAGTATAAAAATAAAATATTTGGTATAAATATAACTGAAAAGAACTTCAAAATTCAAATAAACATTACATTTACTTATCAAAATCACAAATTAGAATATCAAAATCACAATAAGTTAAAATTTAACTCAAATTTTAAAAGAATTAAGGACAATGTTTAATTTAAGCTAAAATTTCAAATGAAAAACAATTATTTTTTGCGAGAAACATACATTTTCAAGAAATTGTTTATAACTCAAGATTTAGCTTGCTTCTCAGCCTTCCTTCTTGCCCTCCTCTCTCTGGAGCTCAAAGATGATTTGAATCCCCCATTTTCATCACCAGCTTCCCTATCTTCTAAATCTTTGAATGATTTCTTTACAAAAAAAAAAAAAAAAAAAAAAAAAAAAAGAAGAAGAAAGCAAAACAAATAAATATTTAAATATAAAATTTTATAAGGGTGTGTTGGAATCTAACAATTCGATATAATCATTATCGGCGGTGATGAATTTCAAATACATTAAATATGTATGTTATTCGAAACCTTTTATCAAATTAACTCGTCACACGAAATAATCAAATCCATCAATCAAAACGCAATCGAAACGAATAATTAATACTTACCTCCCTCATCTCGGCAAAACTAACGACATAGAAAGTAAGCACAGCAGCGGCCACAATGCCCACCACAGGAAGCCCTATCTGCTGTAAGCTATCCATTGATTTTGATAAGTTTGTGGTTTGGAGTTATTATGGTCACTAGGAGATAATGCTCAAGCTTGTTGGTACAATTCTTTATTATTATATTATTATTATTATTTTCACAAGCATTTTTAAAATAATTTTTTAATGACAATGGAACATGTAATTGTTGGGACATCGTTTTTCTCGTGTCCAAAACGCAACGAAAGATTTAAAATTAATTTTATTTGACATTCAAAATATTTTTTTGGACACTGGTATGGTTTAAATGATATAATCATTCATAAGGTGTTTAGTAAAATACTTTTAGTGAATTAATTCACTCGGCTCCAACTACTCCGTTATTAGCAGATATTAGCTCTTATTGTAATTCCCTACGAACTTTCTTCAACGATTCCTTTCTTCGATCTACTAATTCGGTCCACGACTGAAATATTTGTTACTCTTCTAATTTGCACTAGAAAATTAGAAATATTTTACTTAGAGATCAAGAAAACAGAATGGTTCAAAACTTTTGAGAGGAAAAAACATGGCCGATGGAGACTTTTTCCTTGTTATTCTACTCCCAAACCTTCGGCCCTTTTTTCTATATTAGCCAAAGTAATAATATATTTTATTATTTTATTTAATTGTAATTTCTTTAATTAATCACATTAATTATGTTAATGAATTTCAACATATATTTGATTCTCGAAAATAGCACACCACAATCATGCATATTTCGAAAATATGAATATATATTATTTAGCTTTGTGTGCAAGTTTTTAAAAAATATGGTATCATAAATATTTTCATATTAAATAAATCAATACCATATTTTATAAAAACTTAATGGATTATATTTTAACTCAATTAAAATATAATTAAATTATTAAAGCTCATTTAAACTATAATAAATTAGCATGATGGGTTTATACTCTACAAGCCCATGTTCCATGCTCCCATTATATGAACATCATCATAATCTCGATTGATGATCCAAAATCATCGATGTGACAATTTCAACTTATTTTTTATTATGATGTACACATTAATTTCGGGATAACCAATGTCTAAATAAGACATGTGTACTCTTTTTGATTGTTTTAGCAGTCATGCTTTCAAAATTTTTATAAGCTTTTATAAACTTTATTTATAAGCTTATCGATTGATCATATCAAACTTATTTCTTATAAATTCAACCCATTGAATTTATTATCTCAATAGGAACAAGTAAACCAATGCTTGTGTGATCCTCAATGGTTCAGGAATATAGCTAGTTGTGGGTTCACAACTCTTTATGATTCAAGACAATTTCTTTTATTCGGGCTTACCCTAATTTGCCCACATTTCATGCACCAACATTAGATCATGAGAATATCAGAAATCATTTTCTGATTAATCCCATCGAATCATGGTAAAAGCGTCTAGTAGCATCTCTCCATGATTCCCTAGGTATCACTGATAGTGCCTGCAAGAACCAGTCGGTAATGATTAACGTACAGTACGGTCCCTTCATCTCATATATCCCGATCGAATCTGCAACCATTGGTTCATCGAGGGTTGCGTATTAATTCGATAGCTATGCGATACAATCATTGAATATTAATAGTGTCAAACGCATGTACAACTAGAGAACTCTCTCCCTAATATACATATCACACTCTGACAAGAGATTTCATGTACATTTATTTCGTTACATCACATAGGATATCCAAACCTGTAGGTAAGCGGTGAATCCCCGACTACAATGCACTGGCTCCTACATGTTTCGCAACTATATACCCAATCTCGCCACCTGATGACCCTCCTAGGGTCGGTAAACGAGTCAAAGCACAACCCTAGCATATAGAGCCTCAGTGTTGTCCCGGGTCGTAGAACTAATGGTGTACAATCATAACCACAGACTTATCCTCTCGATGAATGATAACCACTTGAAAAGTCCGAGGGAGGGTAGTTCAGTATAATCATCATATGACTACCTATCTGCATGTTTGGACATCTCTATGCCCTTATCAATAAACACGGTACTCAACATCACAGATGGTAGTCTCGATCTCAAGCGACCCTTATCCATGTTTTAGGCGGCTGAATCAATAGGAACGAATTTAGATCATACAGTGTTTACAAATGAGTTTTAACATCGAATTACGATTTATTTGTTTTAAAGTATAATCAAGGTCTTTATCTATGTTGATCACATGAGTATACAGATAAAGAAATAACAAACCATGAAATAATGAATTATATTAAAATAAAAATTGTTTATTAGAACTGAGTCAATAAATTCCCTAGCCAACAGTTGACTTACAGGACATCTACTCTAACAATAGTTGCTATCATTTGTTACGCACGTGGTAAATCTCTAGGCTAATGTAGTAACTTGCAAATCACGTTAGTCGAGTCACTCGCATTGGGCAAACTCTGTGCGACAAGTTTACCCAAGAAATTTTGGGATATCGGTTTTCTCGTGTCCAAATCGCTGCGGAAGTTCAAAATTTTTATTTTGAAATTCAAAATTTTCTTTGGACACTCGTATGGTTTTAATAAAAAAACATTAATAAGATGTTAAAAAATATACCTTTAGTGAATTTTTCGCTTGGCACCAACTACTCCAGTGTTAGCGGATGTAGCTCATGTTGTAAATCCCTACGTACGTTCTTCAAGTCTCATTTATTCAATAGTTTAATCCGGTTCACGACTGAAAGATTAGTTCCTCTTCAAAATTTCACTAGTAATTTTGAAGATATTTTACGTAAAGATAGAACACGAAGAAGAAATCGACTGAAGCCGAATTTTTCTTGCAAAAGAAAAGCGGATTTCGAGAGCTGATTTTTTTTTCTTCAAAAAATCACAATGTTTCGAATGCATGCTCCTTGATAAGAATAAGTAACTCTTATTTTTAATACTAATAATTCCATTTTATTAATTAATTAGATTAATTAAGTTAATGATAGATTCTTTAGGCATGCAAATCATGGTGAATCTTGAATGGATACATATATATTTTGATAATATCACACATCAATATTATTTTGCTTTGTGTGCAAAATTTTTAAAATTATGGTATCATGAATATTGACATATTACATAAATCAATATCATATTTAATAAAAACTTAATGGGCTATATTTTAAATATAATTTAATTATTAAAACCCATTTGAACTTTAATAAATTAGCATGATGGGCTTATACTCTGACAAGCCCATGACCATGCTCTCAATACATTAATCTCATCATAATCTCGATCGGCGATCAAATATAATCGATGTGACAATTCCAACTTGTTCGTTATTATGATGCACACTTTAATTTCGAGATCACAAGTGTCTAAATAAGGCAGATGTACTCCCTTTGACTGTTTTAGCAGTCATGCTCTCAAAATTTCTATCAGCTTTTATAAACTTTATTTACAAGTTTATCGATTGATCATATAAAACTTATATCTTATAAATTCAACTCATTAAATTTATTATCTCAACGGGAACAAGTAAACCAGTGCTTGTGTGACCCTCAATGGTTCAGGGATATAGCTAGCCGTAGGTTCACAACTCTTTGTGATTTATGACAGTTTCCTTTATTCGAGCTTACTCCAATTTTCCCACATTCCATGCACCAACATTTGATAATGAGAATGTCAGAAATCATTTTCTAATTAAACCCACCGAATCATGGTAAGAGCGTCTAGTAGCATCGCCCCATGATTTCCTAGGTATCACTGATAAGGCCTGAAAGAACCAGTCGTTTATGATTAACGTACAGTACGGTCTCTTCATCTCATATATCACGATCGAATCTGCAACCATTGGTTTATCGAGGGTTGTATATTAATTCGATAGCTATATGATACAATCATGAAATATTCATAGTGTCATCGCATGCACAACAAGAGAACTACTTCCCTAATCTACATCCCACACTCAGACCACAGATTTCATGCACTATTATTTCGTTATATCACATAGGATATCCACACCCGTAGGTGAGCAGTGAATTCTCGACTACAATGCATTGGCTCCTACATATGTCGCAGTTGCACCCAACCTCACCACCTTGTGACCCTCGCGGAGTCGGTAAACGAGTCAAAGCACAATCCTAGTATGTAGAGCCTCAGTGTTGTCTCGAGTCGTAATGACTAATCATATACGATCTGTGACGTCCGAAAAACCAACCTACGTAAACCACATGCATGCAAAATTGTTTTAATTGCTTAATCATTTTATTTAATTGTTTTTAAATACTTGCATGATATTTATTATATGATTAAATGTATAATTGCATGATTAAATGATTATATGACATGTTTTCATGAATTTAAAGATTTTACTCGAATATTCGATAATAGGCAGGGAAAAGGAGACCGGGGACGACCAAGACAAGAATATATATTTTTATTTAAATAATGGCAAGGCTTCCTAATATGATTAAAAATGATTTAATTTTTCTAAAAATGTTAGAGTTCGAATTATTTTACAAGTCGAGCTCGATTTTTCCCGGGAAGCCGGTTTTGGACAAATAAGGAGTTTTAAAAGATCAAAAATATTATTTTATAGAAACTTATTTTATAAACTTTTATTATTTAATTAAATAAGTGTTATTGGGCCCAATTTAATTAATTAAGTAGGCCCAATTACCCTTAAACATGCAAGCCCAAAATCAAAAGCCCATTTAACTTGTTAATTATTTATAAATATGCTACCTAGGTTTGAAAACCTCATAAATTCTTGACCTAAACCAGCCGAAACACATTCACACACAAAACATAATTTTCGAAAATAGGAGGAAGAAAAAGGCTTGTGTTCTTCGTCGTCCGGTCGTCCAACGTCGCACTTTCGCCGAAGATCGAATATTCGAGCGTTATAAATGCAAAGGCACGTTACTAAACTCTTTTAAACATCATACAAATCATATTATGCATGAATTAATTGTTTATACATAAAAAATATTGATGCTCGATTATTTTACAGTACGTTACGTATTTTCAAAGTTTTAACGATTTTACGCTTGTTTTGAGAACGTTTTTGAATCCGATGGATACGCTGCCAAAACATGATAAAATATGAATGAATTAGGGACAAAACATGACAAATTTAAAACAATTAACAAGCTAGAAGCAGTAGGAAAACAAGGAAAGAAGGAATCGTATGTTTGTGTGCATGTGTGGCTCAAAGGGGTTGGTTGTGGTGCATGGGGCAAGAGGTCTCGACCAGGTCTGGGGGTTGGGTCCTAGGGGTCGTGGTTAGGTCCTAAGAAGAATCCTAGGAGGGCTAGGGCTCGAGCCATGGGCTGGGGAAGAGTCCACGTGAAGTGGGACTATCCCCCAAGCCACGTGCAGGAACTGGTCGGGAAGAAGGGGGCTGCAGCGTGGCTAAGGGGCGAGCTGGGTAGGTCCATCAGTGTCCAAGGGTCATGGGCAGGGGTCGGGCCAGGGGCTAGGGTGGTGTGGTTCGCTGCTGGTTGGTGCAGAAGTGGTGATCGTGAGGCAGAAAAGGGACGCGCTGCTGGTGTCTTCGGGCAGGAGGCTGGAGCTCGGGTTCAGGGGCCTGGGCTGGGTCCGGGCGTGGTCCAAGGTTGGTAGGGTGGTGGCTCGGCTGGAGGTGTCTTAGTTCACTAGGAGTCTTTGGCAAAGAGGGTGCACGTGCAGATTTCTTGTGGCTCGGTTGAAGGGCTGTTAAGCGAGTTAGGGTCTGGTTCTAGGTGCTGGGCTTTGTTAGGAGGGTGCCTAGGCAGGTTGGCTAGGTTTGGCTTGAGGTGGCTTGGGCGTGGCTCGAGTAAATCGGGAGATGGCTCGGGTTGATCGTATATGTGTCAATTTCGAAAATAATAAAGCTAAAATTGAATCCATGGGTCCACGGGTGTGGCTCATGACTTGGAAGGGTAGAATAAATACTAAAAAAGTTATGTTTAAAATTTGAGATCAAAATAACGAGTTTTGGATTTATCCGGGATTTTATCGTCGCACGAAACGCTAATTAAAGAATTAATTGAAATGCCTAGATTTAAGCTTAATAAAATTATGAAAAATTATATTTAAGCTTAAATAATTATTAAAAGTCTAAGTTTTTGATTTGGGAATTTTATATTAAGGTTTGGTTTAATTCGAGATTAAAACGCATAATATATTATATTTAAAGATTAATTTAAAAGTCATCTATTTAAGTCAAATAAAAATATGATGAAATTCATGTAGGCTTAAATAATTATTTAGAATAATCCCATGTCATTAAAAGTGAGAAAAAGATAAATTCAAAAATTTTTACGTCCAGGGGCGAAACGGTCTTTTTACACTTAGGAAAATTTGAAAATGCTTGTCAGCGTCTCGAAGAATCATAACGCATGTTAAATGATATTTTATGATTTAAAATGAAAAGTTTAATGATAATATGATTTTTACGATTTATGGTAAAGCTGTACAATTTATACTGTTTAAAATGATATTTTTGGAAAACTATGTTATTTTATGATTTTAAAAGAAAAAGAAAAATATTTTGAGGGATGTGAATTGATTGTGACAAATGATATGATATATGATATATGATTTTGTGGAGATGACGTGAGGGCCAAGGTCCTAGATGGAACCCATATTCGGGCCAAGGCTCCAGGGGGACCCCGTTTACGGGCTAAGGCCCCAGAGGGACCCCGTCTATGGGAAAAGGCCCCTGAAGGATCCCGACGATCGTATTTTCATGGTGGAGCCTAGTGCACACCCCCATGGACCATGTGGAGCTAAGACTGCAGTCGACCAAAGGATAAAAGCTAGTCACTTTCAAAGATCAAACTTCACCCAAAATGATATATGATTGAAAGCTTATGATAAAAATGATTTTTATGATATATGATTTATGATGATGATTAAAGCTATTTTTAAAATGATTTATTTATGCTTAAAGTTTTTTTAAAATGATTTTTCTATTTATGATTTAATTATGCTTAAATAATTTTTAAAGGATTTTAAAATGGTTTATTTATTGTCAAAAGATATTTTAAATAGAAATATGATTTTTAAATGCATGTGAGTGTATATGTATTATTTGCAAATTATGTTTAGAGCGTGCTGAGTTTTTAGACTCACTAGGTTTGTAAGATGCAGGATTTAATGATTTTGGAGGCGGTGACGATTGAGTCGATCGAGTGCAGCAGTACACACCCGAGGGCCTTTATGTTTCCGCACTAGTCAGAAAGATTTATGATTTAAAGATTTTGCTAATGATTTTTATTAGAGATATTCTTATGCTTAATTTTATTTTTAGCCGATCTTTTTAAAGGTCGATTTAGAAATTTTCACTTAGCCGATGATTTAGGATTTTATTTCATGCACTTGAGATTTAAATTGTTAAATTATTATGATTGTTAGAAATGGTAAGTTATTTTATTTAGATAGTAATTTAGATTTTATGATTTAGTATAAAAAAAATCGAGGTCGTTTCACAATCACAACCACAGACTTTTCCTCTTGAGGAATGATGACCACTTGGAAAGTTCGAGGGAGGGTTGTTCAGTATGATTACCCATCTGTTTTATACATTCTACTATAAAACCCTATTTTAAACATGTATGTAAGGTCTAAAATTAAGACGACGTAATCCAACTGCATGCAAATCTAGGAAACATGAAAATGGCTAATTAATTGATTTTAAGTGCTTAATTGGTTATGTGACATGCATAATTATATGTTAAATGGGATTTTTATTATCATCATATATGAAACTGTATTTTTAAGGAATATTCAAGTTGCGATCGAAGAACGGAGACCGATGGCTAAAAAACGTAAAAAGTTTTTATTAAATAATTGATTTAATTATTTACATTATTGCTGATGGTTTTTCATATTTTTGAAAATAAGGAGTTTTGAGGTGATTTTATACGCCGTGACGTAAATTTTATCGGTGTTGGTTTTTCAACAAAAATACGAACTTTTTGGCGAACCGGCTAATAAATTCACAAATTTATTTAAACAAAACTATGATAATATTTTATTTAATTTCTAATCAAGCACTAGTGGGCCTAATTTGAGGGCTTAATAGGCTTAGGCCTAATTAAAGGATTAATTAGTATATAATATGTTAAAACCCCTTCAAACCCTACACTTTACAACTCAAAACATACGCCCTACTTTCTGAAAAACCCACCCCATATACACGACATCACACACAATTTATTTTGGAGAAAATCGAAGGTTCAAGGTTGTGTCAAGCCAAGGTCTTGCCCCGTTCTTCGTCGTCAACGTTAATTCGTGCGTATAAAATGCAAAGGCCCGCCATACATCTCCTTTTCTCATATATCACATCGTACTATCGTTTAAATATCGTGTGCATGAAAATCATAAAGTTTTTGTGATTATTTTCGGATTTTTGTGCATACATGTATTGAATTCATGAATTTTAATCAAAAAACTTGTTCTATAAGTGTAAGGGGCTGCCATGATGTTAGGTTATGATCAAGTGTTGTTTCAACATGATTTTTAAAGGTCCTAAACACGCCATATAAGCTGCACCACAAGCAACACATTAGGAATCGTTTCTTTTGTTGTCATGGGTTTATGGGATCGGGTTTCATGGATAAGGGGAGGGCTTGGCCTTGGCTTGGAGGCAGGGCTAGCAAGGGCCTTGATTGAGTCGAGGGAAGAGTCCTAGCATGGCTAGGACCCAAGTAGGCGGGCTGGGAAGAGTCCTTGCCCGAGAACCTTGTGTAGATTTGTTCAGGAGTTGCGCAGCTTGCAGGGAAGAAAGGGCTCGGTCCAGGGTTCAAGGGCGGGGCTAGGACGAGTCTTTAGGGTCCTAAGAAGGTGCAAGACATGTTGATTCAGGGGCTGGGGCATCGGCTAGGGTCCTAGGCACCAAAATCGTGGAGTCCATCCACCATCGGAGTTCTCGGCCAGGAAGGGGTTGGAGTTGGGGGCTTCGTTCTCGGTTTGGGATTGGTTCCTAGGCGTCCCAACGGTCCAGTAGGGTGCACTAAGGGGTTGGTCAGGGTTTGGCTCAAGGTGGCTCGAGGGTGGCTCGACTAAATTGAGATATGGCTCGGGTGGGACTTTTGTAGGTCACTTTAGGGTTTTCTAAACTAAAATAAATTGAAACACGGCTCACGGGGGTCTATTCATGGTTCACAAGGGCTAAAATAATAGAAAAAGACTAAGTTTTGAATTTATTAATTTTATATTAAAGTTTGGGATTTTTCGGGATTAAAACACCGTCAAAATGATTAATTAAAGATAAATTAAAAAGTCTCGTTTTTAAGCTAAATAAAATTATGAAAATTTGAATTTAAGCTTAAATAATTATTTGGGACATGTTAGAGTCAATTAAATCAAAAAAAGTCAAAAACATAAAATATCACATCCAGGGGTAAAACGGTCTTTTTACACCTGAAAATTATTAAACGTCATGGTAGTGCTCTAAATGATGTTTTTATGATATTATGATTATTTTTAAATGATTATGAATTTTACATGAGGAAATTATGAGTTTTAAATGTCTATTTGATTTTCATGATTTAAGGAAGACATTTAAAAGACATGTTGCATGCTTGATTTCAAAAACAAAAAGGTTATGTTATGCATGATTTTTATAAAGTAATGATAATAAAAAACATCAAAGGAAGTGAAGTAATTGTAACTATTGAAGAATGGTTTGAGGTATGAGGTTTCAAATTTATTGCTTTTTAAGTTTGGTAAAACATTTGACGATTTCATTTTATGACTATTTCATTTGATTTTTAAAATACTAGTTGGTCGATGTTTTATTTTAAGGTGTAAAATATTTTATAAAAATATTTTTATGTAGTATATGTATATGGACGAAATTATGAGTGTAAAAAAAAATTCTAGTATTTTTTAAGCAATAAAAAGGGGCAGACGTTTCAATGTAACTATGCGTACCATAAGTAATTCATGCAATTAAAACAATTTAATTAAAATACATAAAAAATTTTGATGAATTGTGTGCATGTGATTCACGTAAACCTTCAAATTATTGGGATGTTACACTCTAATCCGTCAACTGAGTCTTGACATTACATATCATCATATCATTTCGAAGGAAATACGATCGTCGGGCTCCCTCTGTAGTCTTCTAAACGGGCTCCCTCTGGGGTCTTTTCCCGCTCCGGGCTCCCTCCGGGCCTTTTCCCTCACGATATCCCCAATTATATCCTTATGTCACAAACAAGTCACCTCCTTCAAATTTTCATTATTTTCACTACTTATAAAAATCCATGCATATATATATCGTTTTTCTTTTAAACAAAGTATGCAACGTGTCATTTAGCATTAACGTTTCATCAAAAAAATTCATAAACATTTTAACATTCATTACAGCATTCAAGGCACTGTCAGGACGTCTAACATTTTTGAGGTTTAAAATGACCATTTTGCCCATGAAACCCTAACTCTCTCAATTTATCCTTAGACCTTAAAACGACGACCGGAATCCATCCCAACTTAACACAACACCTTAAAATACACCTATAAATATTTCTTAGACATTAACTCACATTTCTCGAATAATTTCCCAATTCGTTTTAATAGCTTAATCGTATCTTTCGGTTTTAACCTGAATCAACTCGAAACTTAACCAAACTTCAACCATAGCTTATTAGCACCTAATCAAATCTTATACAACCCATGAAACGTTAAACCACATGCATGAAAATTATTAAAATTTTTTTGTATTTTATTAAATTGTTTTAATGCATCAAATGCATGTTTATTTCATGAATTTGTGGTTTTAATTAATGATTTATTTAAAGTTTCATGCATTAGGATTTTTAGTTGCATTCCACGCTCGAACGAAGAACGGAGATAATTTTTATTGAAAGATTATTTTTAATTATTTAATATGGAGTGTTTTAATTGTATTTTTCATAAAATGGATATTTTTACCCGTAGGATTCTATTTTATCCGGTACTCAAATTTTATCGAATCGGTGGATTTTTTGAGGGTTCGGCTAATATTTTCAATAACTTATCAAAACAAAATATTTTTCAGGATTGTGTTTGGAGTTAATGGGCCTAATTTTAAGCTTATTGGGCTTAAAAGTCTTTATAAACTTTTAATTGGCAATTTAGGGCCCATTATCTTCTAAATTACTATTTAGTTTTTACTTAAACCTAACTTAACCTAAAACTAATCACTCCATCAGCCAACACCCCTCTCCCCTTCAGCATTTTCATGTGGGTCTCAGCAGCTAGGCATAGGAAGCTTCGGCCATAGCATCTTCTTGCAAATTAAATTCTCCGGCACTTCCCCGACGCTCACTCCTTCATCGTTCTTGCGTAGGAATCATCAAGGCACGCTTGTATTTTCATTTTTCTCATCACCCATGCCCTAAGTATGCTGTAAGATATGTATATGTACTGTTGTTCATAGATCTCTTATGTGGCTTCGTTTTTGTGATGTTTTTGACATGAAACTTGCATCATGTGGATTTGTTACTCACGTTTTTTGTGTTTTGCATGCATGGGGATTGCCGAGGGTTTATGAGTGCTGTTAAGATTGAGGTTGTGATGTCTAAGGGCTGAGGTTGAGGTGTGATCTAGTTTAGTTGGCGAACGATCGAGCCTAAGCATGATCTGATGCTTGAGGTTTATATCGGTTGTTGTGGAAGCCTCGGCTGTGCAAGGGCATCCCGAGACTTGGAACAGATCATAAGGGGTCTGAACCACGGTCAAGGGTGGTTCGAACACAGCTGGGATAAGGCTGGGAGTCTCTTGAGCGTTGGGCGTGGAGTGATGTTCTAGTGCACTACGTGAGGGACTAGGGGCTGTGTGAGTTGTAGGGCTGCATGGGGTAGTGAGCTGATGTGGGTTCAGTCCAGAGGGTTCTTAGAGTGTCCTAGGGAGGCATAAGTCAGGGCTGGACCAATCGGTTGTGGGATAGGGAGCAAAAAAAATGGGAAGTAGTGCACTAGGGTTTGTAGGAATAAGAAGCCACGAAAAAATTCAGCAGCTGGATGTCCCAAATTTCAAAAGTTTAGGGGTCTTTTTTTCGAGGTTTTAGGGCCTTCTAGATGTGTTTATGGGGTGGGAGAAAGTTGGGAAAATTTGGGTTAAGTTTCGAGTCGGTTCGGGTTAAAACCGGAACCCCGATCCAAGTTTTAAAACGAATTGGTTAAGTTTGGTATTGGGCTCGAGTTTACGCATAATAAATACTTAAAATTATGTTTCGAGATATTTTAAGGAGTTTGGTAAGCTTCGGGTCAAATTTAGATGTCCAGAGGTCAAACGGTAATTTTGGGTTTCCAGGGGCAAAATGGTCATTTTGCACCCCGGGGAGAGTTTTGGTCCTGGCAGCGCCCTGATCAGATTTTTATCATGTTTTAAATGTTTATGCATCATGTTTATGATTTTTATGGAATTATGATTAATACGTTGCATGCTTGGTTTAAAGGAAAAATTATGTATATGCATGCCTTTATTTAAGTGGTGAATATGTTGACACGTTTTGAAAGATGAGAAGTGGTTGTGACTGACGATGCATATGTATACGATGACATGAGATATGATGAGCAGAGGCCAAGGTTTAGTGGACGGGTAATGCTGTCGCTGATGTCCCCGTCGCCCGGTACCGTGGTTACACGTAGATGGTTCCATCGAATAGAGCTGATACGATAGAGCTGATACGAAAGTCACAGCTAATGAACTGAATTCAAATAACATATATGATGACATGATGAGACATGCTTTGACACGGTACGATTTTATACGACACGTTTATGTTATGCTTTTAAGTTCATGAAAGATATGTTTAGCATGGTATTTTTCACTGCTGTATGCCATGTATATGTACTTGTTATTCCTGGTACATGTGTGTTGAGTCTTTAGACTCACTAGGCGTGTGTGATGCAGGTGAGATTGATGCTGAGGAGACTGGAGGTGCCGAACTCTGAGTAGGCAGACCTGGTGGGGTGACACGACCCGAGGACCGCATTTTTTCCGCATTTTGATTATGAGATTTGAGAGAAGATGAATATTTTCATACGTTGTTGATTTTAAGATTTTTATTCGTTTATGTTTACGTATGAAAAAAAAAATTTCCGCACTTTTAAAATGAGTAGACGTCACAACCCAAATCAAACCATTTAGAATCCTTGATCAAGCTTAGGAAGCTACTGAATTTTCTGAACTTATCTTTTGAAACCCTACTTTGTTCGAGCTCTTTACTGGATCAGCCTCTACAACCCTTACACGACCAGCCCTCAAACCCATCGCTTGCATGCCCTAGCCAACTAAAAAACGGTGTGCAGCCTATGTGCTCCCTCTCTAGCCCTTGCACAAACCATCTAGGACAATGACTAGACTCCCTTAGGACCCTTGAACACATCCCAATTAGCAGCTAGCATCCTCCCTCGCCTAGGACTAAAAACGTAAACCCTAGCCCCATTTGATCCCAATTTTCATTCACTATATTGCCTTACCTATACAACCCTTAACTGTGGCCCTTAACCACTCTTAAACGTATTGAAATTCATCCCTTCACATAACCCTATAATGGCAGCCCCTTTGTGCATCGTAAGCAAGAGTTTTAAAAGATGAAAACTCTAGTTTTGGTAATGTATAGCCATAAAAAAGAAAATATAATAAATGTGTAGAATCCAAAAATCAGATTACGTATAAGCCATGTATAATTGATATTATTTAAATTGAAAATGATTTTATATATATAGGAAGGGTTTAATTCATTTTAAAATTTTTTAAGTCATGATCATTTATTTTAAAATGCAGAGGTTTAGTTCTATCTTTTCGGTTAAATACGTGAGGCCAGACTGGAGTTTGGAGTATTGAGATAAAAATTAATAATAAGAAAATATTCCTAAATTTAATTTAAGCCAATGAATAATTTATTTTAATGTTAAAGAATGTTTTAAGATTTATTAAGTTAATTGGAGTTAAGTTATTAAATAAGTTCTTCTATGTCCAATAGTTGGTTAAAAGCCTAAATTAAAATGTGTAAGCAATTGAGGTAAATTAATCTAGACCTATTATATTCAAGAAATTATAACCTAACAATTTTACTAATTTATTTTAAGACCAAGCCATGCCATGCAAGAAATCTTTATCCTAATTTAATTTATTAATTCACTAAAATAAGTAATGGATGTTTAAAACTTTAAGAATTTAAAATACAAGATTTAAACAATATTATACAAATTTCTAGCAAATTTCAGCCACCCCCATAAATCAATTCATACATGTTTGGCAACTCTCCATTCAAATCACCCCTCAATGGCCTTCATAGTATATTAATTCACTCACCTTTAACTCACCCATAATTAATAATTCAAGCACCATTATTCACCTAATTTTCCTCAAACCACAAATCTAGCCTACCAATCCCCCTCATTTCGTGCAGCTAGAAGGAAAAAAGAAACCTTTCCTATTGCCATTCAATCTCCTCACATGAAACTTCCATCTAAATGCATTCTTGACTCATTTATCACCCTTGTAACCCTCACCTTCATAATCTAGCATCCCTCCATCCTTAAGTTTCGAAAATTCCAGTAGAATCAGAAGCAAAAATCGAAAAGTTGCACGAGAAAAATAAGAAAGAAAATACAACTCCGTCACCGCCGCGCCGCGTTCATCGTATTGCTTTGTTTTATTCAAAACAAATCTTCCAGGCATGTATATATTGTTCATTTCTCTTCAATCAAGTCCTATAGATATTTTAAAACATTTTATGTTCATGATTTAAGGAGCAAAAACCGAAAATGACAGCAACTTTGTAAAAAAATTCTGTACAGGCCTTCTCGGCCATTTCTTCTAAGCTTCACGGTTTGGGTTGTGTTTGTGATTTCAGGAGGTTGGCTCGGTTCCAGGCGCTCCAAGCTGCATCTAGGCTTGTATTAAAGTGTGTTAGAGTCATGTTGGTTCATTGGTTTAAGCCCATGCACTCGAGATATAAGTTTGACAGTAAGAAATCCCATAACTACAAATTTGGCCCACGATTTCGTTGTTTGGGTGTCTAAAGTGAGTGTTCGAATCTTGGTTAGCCCAGGGCCTGTAACCATGGTTAGAACCCTTCCTTAGCATGTCTAGGACGTGACCAAGATGACCTTTCAAGACTTGGTTCACGGATACATCATAATTTGAAACAACAACACAAGTGCTCTTCGATTTTTTTCATTTCCCGTGTTAGTAAAGCTTCGGCTTTTGGGGTTTTGGTGGATCGTGGTTGGCTATTAGCCCTTAGCCATGGTTCACACAATACCTCATCATGTCTTGATCGAGCCATGGTCAATCATATGGCCACCGGAACGATACAAGATAGCAAACAATTCGAGACATCACAGTACATAATTTTTGGGTGTTCTTGGTTTGAACTTTGAGTTGTCCTAGGTAATTGCTTGGATTGTGGTTGGCCTAGTGCCATTAGCCATGGTTCAATCCACCCCTTAGGATGTTGGTAAGAGACTTTGGTCGGTGGTTCAAGCTCCAATGGCCATTAGTTCTTAAACCACGCAAAGGAAGCGCAGCTGCAGCCGCGACATTTGACAGCAGGTTTGTCTCTGTCCAGGAGGTTGGTTCGAGTTCTTGTTTGGCTTTTAGCCTATGGCCTTTGCCTGGACATTACCTCAATGAGTTGGGAAGGTCATGTTTTTGGCCGTTTGTGATTTGGTTAAGTTTAGAGGTCGTACGAGAATTTATGATACAATGTTTTAAAGTGACTTTCGAAAGAGCGTTTTATGATTTTGGCCTCCATTCACTATTTTTGTGTATTACAGTTATTAGGAATATTATTTCATTTTAATCATGACAAAAAGATGGTTCAAGTTGGTTCTGGTTGGTACGGGGTCATGGTTGGAAATTAGTTTGTTGGTCGCGTTTATCTCATTTTTTGCTCGGATATGAAGTTTTTGCCAAGTTGAGATTATTTGCATGTTTTCTCATGTTAGGATTAGGTCGCAGCAAGCCTGAGAACGATCCAACTCATCCGATAAAACATGGTTATAATTATATTACGTGCATAAAAAAATAAAATGTTTATTTTGAGATATATGTGATATGTCTTGTGGCCACCTCACGCTTATGGGATTTCCACCCGGTGACTTACGACGGGTTTATGTTTATGTATCGATACGAACATCCAGTCCAAGGGGTGTGGTGATCTATACCGCCCAATATACTGTGGTTTAGTCTAATCAGACGTTCATGTTATGTTACGGGCCACTTGCGTTGAAACATTATCTCTACCAGAAAATTCTCATTATGATATTTTATGACAGGGCTCTATCGAGAAAATCTTTTGCGTACGACTTTCAGATATGTACGTATTTATAATTACTGATGACACGATTTTTACCTTACACTTTACGATACGATATTTTTACGCTGCATGCGATTTTATGATATATTTACTTGCTATTCGCGATATATACATGTTGAGTCTTTAGACTCACTAGAATTGATTGTTGTAGGTACTGATGAGGTCGAGACTGAGGGCGGAGACCAGTGAGCTAGCATGGGTCAGCAGTAGTAGGAACCCGAGGACCTCATGTTTCAGTTTATTCACCTTTTTATCTTCAAACTCAGTTTTTTACAAATGTCGAATGATTTTTAAGTTGTTGTTTCGAAACACAATATTTACTTCCGCTGTTATTTTAAAGTTAACTCCATTTATCAGTTTATTTTATGAATGATGCATGTTATTTATTTAAAGAGAAAAATTTTAAATAATTCCGCAAAATTTCGAGTACGAAATACAGGTCTTTACAATTGGTATCAGAGCATATTTTCTTGTAAAGGGTTGTACTACTACTGATCTCGAGAAGACCATGAAGTCACGTCTTCGGTCTGTAAGTTTTACGTTTACGCATTTTGTTTAAAGCATGAAATATTTTAACGACATGTTTTCATGAAACTTTTTATGTCAAAATTTTGATTATGCGGTATTTGTTTAAAGAAATAATAGAATTATGCATGTTGGTTACGTATGGGTTATGTATGGAACAACATGCCTCCTAGACGCATTCATGATCGCATGAGAGATGATATGCATCGTCATGAGGACGGTGAGGATCATAGGCAAGAGAGAGATTTACCACCACCCCCTCCACCGGACATGAACGCCCAGATGTTAGCCGGATGACTCAGTTCTTCGCACAGTTTGCGGGGAACAATGCTGGGGTAGCCAGGCAGACGGGGCCTGAGGCTACCTATGAGCGGTTCATGAACATGAGACCGAAGGAGTTCTTAGGGACGACAGATCCTTTGGTTGCCGAGGGCTGGATTAAATCCCTGGACATTATCTTCATATTCATGGAGATTGGGGATGAGGATAGGGTTCGTTGTGCAACCTATCTGTTTGGGGGATACGCTCGCCTGTGGTGGGAAGGAGCATCTGTAGCCTTTGAATTTATGAGCTGGACGAGCTTTACAGAGGTATTCTACTCTAAATATTTTACTGACGTGGTGCGTTCCAGATTGACCAGGGAATTTATGACCCTGAGGCAGGGATACATGACTGTTACGGAGTTTATCCGTAAGTTTGAGAGGGGTTGCCATTTTGTACCCCTGATTGCAAATGATGCTGGAGCCAAGTTGAGGCATTTTCTGGATGGTCTACGACCGATCTTGCGCCGTGATGTTAGGGTGGCTGGCCCTACTACATATGATGTCGCTGTCTCCAGATCTCTAGCTGCAGAACAGGATCAGAATGATATTGAGAGAGATCGCCATGGAAAGCGACCAGTCCAAGCGCCGCACCGCCCTCCTCATCAGCAGCATCAGAGTAAGAAGCCTTTCCACAGTCCATCCAGGAACAGAGGACAACAGCAGCAGGGACGGATAGTCCCGAGGACCTCAGAGTATCCAGTCTGTGCTAAGTGCACACGCCGTCATGCTGGAGCTTGTATGTATGGCTCAGGGAAGTGCTACAAGTGTGGTAGTCCTGACCATTTACTGAAGAATTGCCCTCAAGGGAGTCTGCCTTCCCAAGGCAGAGTTTTTGCTCTACATGCAGCGGAGACAAACCCTGAGACGATGCTCTTGACAGGTATCTTAAAGCTTTAAGTTGTATTTGTAAGTTGATGTTTCGAGAGTTTGAGTTAAGATTTAGAACTTAGAAATTGTGATAGGATTGCATGTTCTAATCAGTGTTATTTTTGGAGTTTAGGTTAGAAGAACTTTGACCTTAGCATGCCTATAAGATTTGTTCTTGTAATTATTGGGTTCAGCTTGATGTTCCAACTTTTCAGGAAGAATTTTTATAGCTGGTTCAACTATGAATGCCTTGATAGATTCAGGGCTACTCATTCGTTCATTTCGGAGACCTTTGAAAACTTCCTCAAGTTCAAGACCATCGGGCTAGATATAGCGTATTCGGTCGTACTGCCTTCTGGAGAGGAGCTGACAGCTACTAACGTGATACGAGACATAGACCTTGAACTTCATGGTAATCTTGTTTATGCGGATCTTATCGTATTTCCGATGCCAGAATTTGATATCATTCTGGGTATGGACTGGCTATTAAGGAACAGAGTTTTGATTGACTTCCATCAGAGATCTGTTCTAGTCCGACCGCTTGGGAGAGAGCAGTTCTTATTCAAACCAGACAGGTACTTTCCTTTACCGCGTATAATACCTTGTGCCCAGGCTAGGAAGCTCATGCGTAGAGGGTGTCGAGCGTTTTTAGCGACTTTTGTATCTGTTCCCGAGACACCCATTCAGTCAGCCTCCGATGTCCCAATTGTTAGGGACTTTCTAGACGTTTTTCCTGATGACGTCTCTGGTATGCCACCTGTGCAGGAAGTGGAGTTTTCTATTGAGCTTATGCCATGTACCACACCGATCTCAAAAGCACCGTACCGATTAACACCGACAGAGATGGCAGAACTCAAGAAACAGATTCAGGAACTTCTTGACAATGAGTTCATTCGCCCGAGTTTTTCGCCATGGGGCGTGCCAGTCTTGTTTGTGAAGAAGAATGATGGTTCGATGAGGCTCTGCATTGATTACCGGGAATTGAACAAAGTTACAGTTAAGAACAAATACCCACTTCTGTGGATTGAAGATTTATTTGATCAGTTGCAGGGAGTTTCAGTATTCTCAAAGATTGATCTGCGTTCTGGTTATCACAAGTTGAGGGTGAAAGACGCCGATATTCTCAAGACTGCTTTTAGGACTCGTTATGGCCACTTCGAGTTCCTTGTGATGCCGTTCGGTTTGACGAATGCGCCCGCGATCTTCATGGATCTCATGAATCGCGTATTTCAGCCGTATCTTGATCAGTTCGTGATATTATTCATAGACGACATTCTCGTCTACTCAAATAGATAAGAAGAACACAGCAGACATCTGACCGCCGTTTTACAGACTTTGCAAAAGCACAAGCTATTCGCAAAGTTCAGTAAGTGCGAATTCTGGTTAGAAAAGATGGCGTTCTTAGGCCACGTCATTTCTAGCAGCGGTATTGAGGTAGACCCAGCGAAAGTTGCAGCAGTCAGATATTGGGTTGTGCTGCAAAATGCATCAGAGCTCCGTAGTTTCCTTAGGCTAGCGAGATATTATCGGAAGTTTATTCAGGGATTCTCCTCTATCGCAGTTCCACTCACGTCATTGACAAAGAAGAATGCTAAGTACGTGTGGAGCGATGAGTGTCAAAAGAGCTTCGATTCTTTGAAGCAAGCCCTTATTTCAGCGTCAGTATTGGCCATGCCATCAGGGCCCGGAGATTTTGTTTTGTATACCGATACTTCGAAGCTCGGTTTAGGCGTAGTGTTGATGCAGCATGGGAAGGTGATAGCATATGCTTCTCGTCAGTTGAAGATGCATGAGAAGAAGTACCCTACCCACGACCTAGAGTTGGCAGCCGTAGTATTTTCCTTGAAGATTTGGAGGCATTATTTGTACGGAGAGAAGTGCCAGATCTTTACCGACCATAAGAGCCTCAAGTACTTCTTTACGCAGAAGGAGTTGAATATGCATCAGAGACGTTGGTTGGAGCTAGTGAAGGACTACGACTGTGACATTAGCTACCACCCTGGCAAAGCTAATGTAGTTGCGGATGCGCTAAGCAGGAAAGTTGCAGTGATGGCTCATTTGGTGATTCCGAGACCTCTTCAGTTTGTGATACAGAGGTTTGATCTAGAGACATATCCTCGAGGTAGAGTTCCCCGCCTATCTACGTTGGCGATTCAGTCCTCTCTTCTAGATAGTATTCGTAGTGGGCAGCCAGCAGATGAGCAGTTGGCAAAGTGGAGGCAGAGAGATGAGGCCAAGGGCAGTAACTTGTATACAGTTAGCGACAATATTGTGAGATGTCGAGACAAAATGTGGGTTCCTAGCGGCGGTTCTATTCGAGCGGATATTTTATCTGAGGCCCACATGTCGCCGTACTCTATTCATCCTGGGAGTACGAAGATGTACAAAGATCTGCAGTTGTTGTATTGGTGGCCCAGAATTAAGAAGGATATCAGACGTTTTGTATCCGAGTGTCTGACGTGTAAGTTAGTGAAAGCGGAACATCAGAGACCACCAGGTATGCTCAAGCCTCTTCCTATTCCCGAGTGAAAGTGGGAGAATGTTAGCATGGACTTCGTGGTTGGTTTTCCGAAGTCAGTCAGAGGGTCAAATGCTATCTGGTTGATTGTTGATCGTCTTACCAAATCAGCGCACTTCTTGCCTATTAAGACGACTTTCACCATGATTTAGTATGCAGAATTGTATATCCGAGAGATTGTTAGACTTCATGGTATTCCCGTTTCTATAGTGTCTGACCGAGATCCCAGATTCACTTCCTCTTTTTGGAAGAGTTTGCATTTAGCTATGGGTACGAAGTTGTTGTTTAGCATAGCCTTCCATCCTCAGACGGATGGTCAGTCAGAGAGAGTTATCCAAATTTTGGAGGACCTTCTCCGTGCATGTGTCCTCGATTTCTCAGGGAGTTTGGAGTCAAAGCTGCCATTGGTGGAGTTCACCTATAACAACAGTTTCCATTCGTCTATAGGTATGGCTCCTTACGAAGCACTGTACGGCTGTAAGTGTAGATCGCCTATTCATTGGGATGAAGTAGGAGAGAGATCAGAATTGGGTCTGGAGATTGTTCAGCAGACTGCCGATGTAGTAGTCAAGATCCGTGATAGTATGAGGACTGCTCAGAGTCGACAGAAGAGTTATGCAGATCAGAGGATAAGAGATCTAGAGTTTGCCATTGGCGACCATGTTTTCGTGAAGATAACACCTATGAAAGGTGTCATGCGATTCGGGAAGAAAGGAAAGCTCAGTCCGAGATTCATCGGACCATTTGAGATCCTCGACAGGGTTGGGACGTTAGCTTATCGTGTTGCTCTTCCGTGGAATCTGGACGGAGTACACAACGTGTTCCACGTATCTATGCTGAAGAAGTATATGGTGAATCCTTTGCATGTCTTGAACTTCGAACCGTTGCAGCTCACTCCAAACCTGTCTTATGAAGAAAGACCAGTGCAAATCTTAGACAGACAGGAGAAAAAGCTTAGGAACAAACTGGTGAAGCTAGTGAAGGTCAAGTGGCTTAATCATTCGGAGGAAGAAGCTACGTGGAAATCTGAGCCAGAAATGATGAGTCGGTATTCCGAATTATTCGGTAAGTTTTAATTTCGAGGACGAAATTCCTTTTTAGGGGGTGGAGAATTGTAGAACCCAAAAATCAGATTACGTATAAGCCATGCATAATTGATATTATTTAAATTGAAAAGGATTTTTATGTATATAGGAAGGGTTTAATTCATTTTAAAATTTTATTTTAAAACGCAGAGGTTTAGTTCTATCTTTTCGGTTAAATACGCGAGGCCGGACTGGAGTTTGGAGTATTGAGATAAAAATTAATAATAAGAAAATATTCCTAAATTTAATTTGAGCCAAGGAATAATTTATTTTAATGTTAAAGAATGTTTTAAGATTTATTAAGTTATTAAATAAGTTCTTCTATATCCAATAGTTGGTTAAAAGCCTAAATTAAAATGTGTAACCAATTGAGGTAAATTAATCTAGACCTATTTATTCAAGAAATTATAACCTAACAATTTTACTAATTTATTTTAAGACCAAGCCACGACATGCAAGAAATCTTTATCCTAATTTAATTTATTAATTCACTAAAATAAGTAATGGGTGTTTAAAAATTTAAGAATTTAAAATACAAGATTTAAACAATATTATACCTTACAAATTTCTAGCAAATTTCGGCCACCCCCATAAATCAATTCATATATGTTTGGCAACTCTCCATTCAAATCACCCATCAATGGCCTTCATAGTATATTAATTCACTCACCTTTAACTCACCCATAATTAATAATTCAAGCACCATTATTCACCTAATTTCCCTCAAACCACAAATCTAGCCTACCAATCCCACTCATTTCGTGCAGCTAGAAGGAAAAAAGAAACCTTTCCTATTGCACTTCAATCTCCTCACATGAAACTTCCATCTAAATGCATTCTTGACTCATTTATCACCCTTGTAACCCTCACCTTCATAATCTAGCATCCCTCCATCCTTAAGTTTCAAAAATTCCAGTAGAATCAGCAGCAAAAATCGAAAAGTTGCAGCAGAAAAATAAGAAAGAAAATACAACTCACTACAAGAAAAAAGGCCTACGACAACGGTTTTTCCCCGTTGTTGTAGGCCTTTAAAACCGTTGTTAGAAGCCCTGTGGTTAAAGGGTGTGCTCAAAGACAACGGTGAAAAACCGTTGTCGTAGACGTCTAAAGATGACGGTGAAAAACCGTTAGGTATACAAAACCGTTGTTAAAGGTCATGTGGTTAAAGAATTCGCTAAAAGACAACGGTTCTAGAGTGTTGTTGTAGTTACAATTTGCGACGGTTTTTAAACAACCGTCGCAAATTAATTTGCGACGGAAATCATCGTTACCCGTCGCTAAAATTATTGATGGTTGTAATTAAAATAGTCGCTAAAGAGCGACGGTTTTATACACCGTCGCTATTTTTGTCAGTAGAATAAAAAAAAAATTCAGTCGAAAATATTATATTCTTGATTTTAAAAATTTATTAAACTTTAAAAAAAAACGAAATTAAAATTGTGTAAGGGAGAAAAATTTTAAGTGTTGTGAAGTGGTAAAAATTTATTAATCTTTAAAGAGAAAAACGAAATTAAAATTGTGTAAGGGAGAAAAATTTTAAGTGTTGTGAAGTGGTAGGGTAGAAAATGAACTGAGGGTTGGGATATTTATAGACAGTTTGCGACGGTTTTGATTAAACCGTCGCAATTAGCGACAGTTATTTTTTCAACTGTCGCCGATTAAAAATTAGCGACGCTTTTATAAGAACTGTCGCTTCATTTAGCAACGGTTATATTTAACCGTCGCTAAATATAGCGACGGTTAAATATAAACAGTCGCTAATTATAGATCGGCGACGGTTTACTAAAACGGTCGCTAAATGTAGCGACGGTTATACAAAAACCGTAGCTAAATTTAGCGACCGTTTTTGGAAAACCGTCGCTATATCTACATCGGCGACAGTTTTACTTAAAACCGTCGCAAATTTTAGCGACGGATATACTTAAACCGTCGCAATATTTAAATTAGCGACGGTTACTTAGGCCGTCGCAAAATCTAATATTGACAACAAAATTTGTAGAAAAACTAGTTGAAAGACAACAGTTTTTTACAAACCGTTGTCGTAGCTTGAAGAAAAACGCTAATACGACAACAGTTTAAAAATCGTTGTCGTAGTCCAAAAAAAAAACGCTCATAGACAACGGTTTTTAAAAAACGTTGTCATAGGCAAAAAAAAAACGCTCATAGACAACGGTTTTTAAAAACCGTTGTCGTAGATATATCAAAGACAACGGTTTTAAAGAAACTGTTGTGTTTGAGCGGATTTTTTTAGGCTACGACAACGGTTTTTGTTAAAACCGTTGTTAAAAGTAAAAAGACAACGGTTTTTGTTAAAACCGTTGTCTTTGATGTGTTGTTAAATAGGATTTTTGTTGTAGTGACTCCGTCTCCGCCGCGCCGCGTTCGTCGTATTGCTTTGTTTTATTCAAAACAAATCTTCCAGGCATGTATATATTTTTCATTTCTCTTCAATCAAGTTCTATAGATATTTTAAAACATTATATGTTCATGATTTAAGGAGAAAAAACCGAAAATGACAGCAACTTTGTAAAAAATATATGTACAGGCCTTCTCGGCCATTTCTTCTAAGCTTTACGGTTTGGGTTGTGTTTGTGATTTCAGGAGGTTGGCTCGGTTCCAGGCGCTTCAGGCTGCATCAAGGCTTGTATTAGAGTGTGTTAGAGTCATGTTGGTTCATTGGTTTAAGCCCATGTACTCGAGATATAAGTTTGACAGTAAGAAATCCCATAACGACAGATTTGGCCCAAGATTTCGTTGTTTGGGTGTCTAAAGTGAGTGTTCGAATCTTGGTTGGCCTAGGGCCTGTAACCATGGTTAGAACCATTCCTTAGCGTGTCTAGGACGTGACCAAGATGGCCTTTCAAGACTTGGTTCACGGATACATCATAATTTTAAAACAACAACACAAGTGCTCTTCGATTTTTTCATTTCCTTTGTGAGTAAAGCTTCGGCTTTTGGGGTTTTGGTGGATCGTGGTTGGCTTTTAGCCCTTAGCCATGGTTCACACAATACCTCATCATGTCTAGATTGAGCCATAGTCGATCATATGGCCACCGGAACGATACAAGACAGCAAACAATTCGAGACATCACAGTACAGAAGTTTTGGGTGTTCTCGGTTTGAACTTTGAGTTGTCCTAGGTAATTGCTTGGATTGTGGTTGGCCTAGTGCCCTTATTCATGGTAAAGCCACCCCTTAGGATGTTGGTAAGAGACTTTGGTCGGTGGTTCAAGCTCCAATGGCCATTAGTTCTTAAACCACGCAAAGGAAGCACAGCTGCAGCCGCGGCTTTTGACAGCAGCTTTGTCTCGGTCCAGGAGGTTGGTTCGAGTTCTTGGTTGGCTTTTAGCCTATGGCCTTGGACTGGACAGTACCTCAATGAAATGGGAAGGTCATGTTTTTAGACGTTCAAGATTTTGTTGAGTTTAGAGGTCGTACGAGAATTTATGGTGCAATGTGCCAAAGTGACTCTCGAAAGAACGTTTTATGATTTTGGCCTCCATTCACTATTTTCGTGTATTACAGTTATTCGGAATATTATTTCATCATGTTAGGTGCATTTTAATCAGGACGAAACGATGATTCAATGTTGGTTCGGGTTGGTACGGGGTCATGGTTGGAAATTAGTTTGTTGGTCGCGTTTATCTCGTTTTTGGCTCGGATATGAAGTTTTTGCCAAGTTGAGATTATTTGCATGTTTTCTCATGTTAGGATTAGGTCGCAGTAAGCCTGGGAACGATCCAACTCATCCGGTAAAACAGGGTTATAATTATATTACGTGCATAAAAAAATAAAATGTTTATTTTGAGATATATGTGATATGTCTTGTGGCCACCTCACGCTTATGGGATCTCCACCCGGTGACTTACGACCGGCTTATGTTTATGTATGGGTACGGACATCCAGTCCAAGGACTGTGGTGATCTATACCACCTAGTATACTGTGGTTTAGTCTAATCAGACGTTCATGTTATGTTACGGGCCACTTGCGTTGAAACATTGTCTCTACCAGAAAAATTTCATTATGATATTTTATGACAGGGCTCTATCGAGCAAATCTTTTACGTACGACTTTCAGATATGTACGTATTTAAAATTATTCATGACACGATTTTTACCTTACATTTTACGATACGATATTTTTACTCTGCATACGATTTTATAATATATTTACTTGCTATTCGCGATATATGCATGTTGAGTCTTTAGACTCACTAGACTTGATTGTTGTAGGTACTGATGAGGTCGAGACTGAGGGCGGACACCAGTGAGCTAGCTTGGGTCAGCAGTAGTAGGAACCCGAGGACCTCATGTTTTAGTTTATTCACCTTTTTATGTTCAAACTCAGTTTTTTAAAAATGTTGAATGATTTTTAAGTTGTTGTTTCGAAACAAAATATTTACTTCCACTGTTATTTTAAAGTTAAATCCATTTATCAGTTTATTTTATGAATGATGCATGTTATTTATTTAAAGAGAAAAATTTTAAATAAATCCGCAAAATTTCGAGTACGAAATACGAGCCTTTACAAAGTGTATTATGTTTTTAATGCAAAAATGTATCGAACATATAATATGGCATGAATGATGAGTGAATAAAGATTAAGGCGTGCCTTTGCATTTATTACGCACGAAAAACGACTTGCGATGCGATGGACGTTGGCGGAGAGGGACCTTGCTGAATTTTCTTCCCAAAACTCACGTGATTTCCCCTTGGAACGTGCTGGTGTGTGTGTGTGGATCGGCTGATGGCAGAGTCCTAGTAGATTTCTAGGTGAGTGGCGTGTGTTATTGTGTGTATAGGTTTGGGTTTTGGAAGGCTTTTAATTGATATAAATACTTGTATAGCAAGCTAGGCTCAATAACCTAGTATAATAGGCCCATTAGGCCCAATAGATGGTAATGAAAATATTTTTTTTAGGTTGCTTTTCGAAAATATTAACCGAGCCTCCGGAAAGTCTCTATTTTCGTAAAAAATTGATTGCCGTTTTAAAATACAACTCGGCGCGTAAAAACACATCAAAATACCTTATTTTCGAATATACATATTAAAATATACTATATATTAATGATTCCAATTGCTTCAAAATATTCATTAGATTTGTCATTAATAAAACCGAGTTTAATAATCATATTTTATATATATACACACACAAAAAATCTAAGAAGCAATCAGAATAATACATGCCATCAACAAGTCAACTTGGTTTGATCGATGACAAATCTAATAAATAAATATTAATAGATCTATCAAGTTGATTTTAAATACTTTTCTCTACTTCTATTAAGGTGGAATATGTATTGAGTAATATGTTAAACCTTCTTCAGTACAATAACCACGTTAGCCAATTATATGTGTATATATATTTTCCGAGCGCTTCTTGTTCGTAATCTCATGCACTCTGCAAAATGTTTTTTGAACATCGTTCGACTATTTAATGGAGCATATTTTTCGAAACCTAAAAAAATGTTTGAGAAGACGACTGATGTGACATTTGTGACATCCATATATAANACATAATTAACATTAATGGGCTTGATTTAATTAATTGGGCTAGTCCAACTAATTTAATTAATTTAATCAAGGTCCATTAAAAGTTTAATTATTTATTATGTTGGACTTGTACTCCTACAAGCCCATTAAACATATTAACCACCATATTTAATTTATTAATTAATCAACTCAACTTTTGAGTTTAATAAATTAAATACATTATAAATTCAACATTTGAATTTATTATTTAAATTATAAATTCAACTACTTGAATTTTCATCACCTCCAAAATTTAATATTTAATAAACCCAACATTTGAGTTTAATAAATTAAATTCTAAAATTTTATAAATTCAACTCTTTGAATTTATTATCTCAAAATTTAATTATCATAAATTCAACTCTTTGAATTTACTATATAATCTAAATTCACCCTCAATGGTTCAGGAATACAGCTAGCCGTGGGTTCACAACTCTTTGTGATTCAGGACATAATTCTTTATTCGGGCTTACCCTAGTTAGCCCCATTCTTTTCATCAACACCTTGATCAAAAATGTCAGAAATCATTTCTGATTGCACCCATCGGATCATGGTAAGAGCGTCTACTAGCATCGCCCCATGATCCCCTAGGTATCAATGATAGTACCTGCAAGAACCAGTCGATTATGATTAACGTACAGTACGGTCTTTTCATCTCATATATCCCGATCGAATCTGCAACCTTTGGTTCATCAAGGGTTGCATATTAATTCCATAACTATGTGATAACTATAAATAGTAGCATCGTATGTACCGTTCAAGAACTCCTTCTCTAACGTACATCTCATACTCTGGCCAGAGATTCCATGCACTATAATTTCATCAGATCACATAGGATATCCACACCTGCAGGTGAGCGGTAAATCCCCGACTACAATGCACTGGCTCCTATATGTTTCGCAACTATACCCAACCTCGCCAACTGATGACTCTCCTGGAGCCGGTAAACGAGTAAGCACAGCCCTAGAATATAGAGCCTCAGTGTTGTCCCGGGTCGTAAGGTCTAATGGTGTACAATCATAACCACGGACTTATCCTCTCGATGAATGATAACCACTTGGAAAGTCCGAGGGAGGGTTGTTCGGTATAATCATCATATGATTACCCATTTGCATGTTTGGACATCTCTATGCCCGTACCAAGAAACGCAGTACACAACATCATAGATGCTAGTCTCGAGCTCAACCTACCTTTATCCATGTTTTTGGCGGCTGAATCGACTAGGAACGAATTTGGATAATAAAGTGTTTACAAACGAGTTTCAACATCGAATTACGATTCATTTGTATTAAAGTATAATCAAGGTCTTTATCTATGCTTGATAACATGTGTATACAAATAAAAAAATAATAGACCATGAAATAATGAATTATATTAAAATAAAGATTGTTAATTACAACTGAGTCAATAAAATCCCTAGCCAACAGTTGGCTTGCAGGGCATCTACTCTAACAGGATAACGGTGACAATCTTTTTATATCTCGTAACCACATCATTCTTCCTCCACCGATCTCCGTACAGTACCCTCCTCCCTGGCGAGGCCTTTCGTGCCTCCGCTCCTAGACACGACGAAGATTTTTGCGAATTCGGAAGAATATATGTCTACGATCTGCCACCCTTACTCAACCAAGACCTTCTGGACAACTGCCATGAAATAGCCGAATGGGGCTCTCTCTGCACAGCCCTCTCCAACCACGGATTCGAATCGCCTGCCGTCAATTTATCGGGTGTTATTCCTTACAACCTCACCCCAGCTTGGTATTGGACTAATTTGTATGCGGGGGAACCCATATTCCATCACAGGATGATGAATTACAAGTGCAGAACGATGTTCAACTTTACTTGGATCAACTTCAACACCATTACTAGAAATGATGTGGCCTAAGAATGCCACTTTATCAAGCCAAAACTCGCACTTGCTGAATTTTGTATAAAGCTTTCTATCTTGCAGTACTTGCAGTGCTGTCCTCAAATGACGGCTATGCTCCTCTCTGCTCTTGGAATAGATCAATATGTCATCAATGAAGACAATAATAAACTGATCTAGATACGGCGGAAATACGCGATTCATGAGATCCATGAAGATCACTGGCGCATTGGTCAACCCGAATGGCATGACCATAAACTCATAGTGCCCGTATCTCGTGCGAAATGCTGTCTTATGAACATCTGACTCTTTCACCTTCAATTGATGGTATTAAATCGCAGATCGATCTTAGAAAATATCGATGCTCCTTGTAACTGATCAAATAAATCTTCGATTCTTGGCAGTGGATACTTATTTTTGATAGTGACTCTGTTAAGCTCTCAATAATCAATGTAAAGACGCATACTGTCATCCTTCTTTTTCACAAATAATACCAGAGCACCCCATAGAGAATAACTAGGGCGAATGAAACCCTTGTCTAGCAAATCCTGTATTTGATCTTTTAATTCTTTCATTTCGGCAGGTGCTAGACGATAAGGTGCTTTTGATATAAAAACTGTGCCCGACATTAGATCAATAGAGAAATTCACTTCAAGATCGGGCGGAATGCCAGAAACGTCCTCGGGAAAGATGCTGGGAAAATCTCTCACAATCTCAACATCTTCAAATTTCTGACTAATAGGAGCATGCGCAGCAGTGACACATGCTAGATAAGCTTGGCATCCTTGCTTAATAAGCTTCCTCGCACATAGACAAGAGATAATTTGCGGCATTTGCTTGTTTCTCACCGCCTCAAAGACAAAAGAATTGCCACTTGGCGGTCGTATAGACACTGACCGCTGACTGAAATCAATCGAAGCTCCATTTGCTGATAACCAATCCATCCCAAGAATAATATCGAATTCTGGCATAGGAAGGACAATAAGATCTGCCCGCACAACATCTTTGAATAACCGAAGCTTCACATTCTTGACTATTTTAGACGTGAGCATTTCATCACCGGATAGGATAGAAACTTTGAAACCCAAACCCATATCTTGAGGAGAAATATTCAGTCTTTTTATAAAGGTTTCAGATATAAAAGAATGTGTAGCTCCTGAATCTAGCAATGCATAGGTAGCTACACCTAGAATGATGATCTTCCCTGCGGCGAAAATGTCTTATAAATCTTTTCGTGTTGAACTTAAGGAGTTACTATCATTAATTTTCCCAAGTTGTATGAAGACCGAGTGTTGAACTTAAGCATTTCATGAAAATTGTATTTTAGCCCTACATTTTCGAACCTTTTGCATTCTAGTTCCCAAAATTATGGATAATTACAATTTGGCCCTTCTATTTTCGTAAATTTTAATTTCAGTCCCTTGAAATTTTGAAAATTACATTTTGGCCCTTAAGAATTCGGTAATTGCATTAATGCCCCTTAACTTTTGGTTAATTTTGTCTTGGTCCCTTAATTATCAAAATCACATTTTAGACCTCCAATTTTTAACTTTCACTTTTGGTCCTCAAAATTTTCGAAAACCCCTAGAAATCCTTTAGTTATGATTTTCTTTAATTTTGGCCCTAAAACTTTTTATTTGGAATTATTTCATCCTTCACATAAAATAAGGTACAAAATTCATATCGTTTTCTATGGTTTCTAAAATCATAACTTAATTCCCACTAAGTAGAACATGCAACCTAATTTCCACTAGGTTAAATCTCGCTCCCAAATCAACTCTAATAACCCATTTAACATTTCATGCAATAGTAAGCAATAGAAAAATGTTAAATGACTAGGTTACCCTTGATAAGCGTAGTGTCTGCTTCCTCCTCCGCTTCTTCAGCATTCATCACATAAGCTCGTCCTACAGTAGGTGCTTTCCTCTTCGGGAAATCTGCACCTTTGTGCCCATTCTCCTTGCAGTAGAAACACTTGTATGTCCCCCATTCACACTTGCCAAGATGCGGGCGATTGCACTCCTGGCATAGTTGCCTCTCAGCAGGCTGTGGTTCTCCTGGATTCTGTGGCCTTTGCTGTCCTTGTTTCTTGTTTTGACCTTGTGGCTTTTGGGGCCCTTGAGGTCTAGGAGGACCTGTATACTGCTTCTTGTTTGGCTGATTGTTATTATGGTGCTGTTGCCTCTTGCGCTAAATCTCAAACTCAATATCCCTCAAAGCTTGCTCAAACTTGAATGCACATGTAGTAGCAGTAGCATAATCCAGTGGGTGCATCATCATGACATTGTTGCGCAGAGTAGGACGTAGACCATCCATGAATTGTCTGAGTTTCTCCGCAGGCTCTCTTGCAATAAGGGGTACAAAGTGACAAACCCTATCAAATTTCTTTACATAGTCGGCAACAGACAAGTCTTCCTGACGGAGGCTCATAAACTCCCTGTTTAGTCGACCTCTAACATCCGCAGTGAAATATTTCTCATAGAAAATCTCTTTGAATTGAGGCCAAGTGATAGGAGCATGGTTAACACCATGCTCGACTCCTTCCCACCACAATGAAGCATCATCCCTAAGTAGATAAGTGGTACACCTCACACGGTCAGCATCTCCCATATTCAGATAACGGAAGTGTACCTCAAGTTAACGAATCCAGCTCTCAGCAGCAAATGAATCGATGGTGCCAGAAAATTCCTTTTACCATAGCCTTCGGAACTGATCATAGATATTCTGGTGTGGCCTAGGCGCATGTTGTAACTGCTGCTGCTGTAACTGCTGCAACTGTAACTGTAACTGCTGCTGCAAATACTGCTGCTGTAACTGTTGCTCGAATAGACGAGCCATCCCCTCAAGAGCACGAGTAGCAGCATCTAGCGGTGGTGGTGGTGCATTCCCTTGGTTATTCCATTGACGATATACGCTGTTCTCTTCCTGATTCTCAATAACGGGGGCACATCTAGGAGGCATTTTATCTGAACGTTTTCCAAATTCTAACGTAACCAAAATGCATTTAAATCTACCTTTTCTAATCATGTGACATTTCCTTAATCATTTTAGCATTTTAAGCATGCAAGAAATATATACTTAAAAAGCTAGTAAACATGTAACGTAAACATATTATTCATGTCATCAAGCAGGTAATATCATACTGAATCATATAAAGCATGTAAAAACCTAAAAATTTTAGGCTTGACGACTGATCTTTCCGGCGCTGATGGTGGCACAACCCTTTGCAGGATTCTTCTCTGATACCAACTCAAACGTCTGCCTTTCTTAATGTTTAAAAAGTACTAGATTTTTTATAAAGCATCCAATTTTCGGCCATATACATGATCTCATGAAAATATTTTCACAAAATATTTTACCCCTTAAAAATAAAACATCAACCCACTAGCAATTTTAAAATCAAGTAAAATATTCAAATGTTTTACAAAGCCTAAAAAGCAATAAACGAGAAATATACCATCCTCTCAAAAACCACTCTAAAGCATAAATAAATCGTCTTAAAAATCTTTAATGTAAAATCGTAATCAAAATCATAAGTGCGGAAGCGCTGACCATCGGGTTGTGTGCACTGTCAGTTCAGCCAGATCAAGTCTCAAGACCTCTCTCAACCTCACTTGCATCCAACACACCTAGTGAGTCTAAAAACTCAACACACCATAATCTTGATAGCAAATATACGTACAAAAAAATCACATGCAACAGTGAAAATACCTTTACATAAAAATAACATTTTCATGATATGCATAACGTAAATCTTAACCTTTTTCCTCAATCATAACATGACATAAAACCTTTTTCATGATCATAAACATTATCCTTTCCTTTATTGAATTCAGATCATTAATTGTGACTTTCCTCAATCCTCAAAAGTCGATGGTACCATCTACATGAAACCACAGTACTGGACGGCGGGGACATCAGCGACACAAGATCGTCAACTGAGCCTTTGCCTATCCTTAATCATATCCTCATATCCTCATAGTCACAATTACTTCACTTTCATCAATGTTTTCATGTTTTCATTACTTTATAAAATCATGCATAAATATCATTTTCTTTTGAAACCAAGCATGCATCATGAATTTTAAATGTCAACCTTTAATCATAAATTTCCATGGACATTTAAAATCATAATTAAACATGTAAAATATCATAACCTTTAAAAATAATCACAATAGCATAAAAACAGCATTTAGGGCACTGCCATGACCTTTAATAATTTAAGGTGTAAAAAGACCGTTTTACCCTTGGACATAAAATTCCTCGACTTTGACTTTTTCTTTAATTCGTTGACTCTAACATGTCCCAAATAAATATTTAAGCTTAAATTAAAATTCCCATAATTTTATTTAGCTTAAAAACTAGGCCTTTCAATTAATCTTTAATTAATAATTTTGACGGTGTTTTAATCCAGAAAAAATCCCAAACTTTAATATAAAATTCTTAAATTCAAAATTTAGTCTTTTTATATTATTTTAGCCCTTATGAACCATGACTCAACCCCTGTGAACCATTTTTCAATTTTTCTTAGTTAAAGACCCTAATATGACACCTAAACTTCGACCCTGAGCCAACTTTCGATTTTCACGAGTCACCCCCTAGCCATGTTGATCCAAAACTTGACCAACATCCTAAAGTATCCTCTTGGACCCTTAGATAACTTAGAACCCTTGCCAAAACCCAAAAACGAAAGCCCCTTACTCACCCTTATGCTGGCCGAGAGTTTCATGAAGTGTGGGCTCTAAGTTTGCGTGTCCAGGCCTCTCCCGGCGAACCCAGGCCATGGACCACCCACTCACACACCTTCCTAGGACCCTTAAGAATCCCCTCAGCCTGGCCTTGAACCACAGACCCAGCCCCCAGTCCCCTGGAAGCCTTCCCGGCGCTGCGCATGTGTTGCGCGCTTTCTCGGGTAGAGTCCTAGCCATGCTAGGACTCTTTCCCCATCCCTTGGTTCGAGTCCTAGCATTGCTAGAACTCTTCCCTCGACTCAAACCCATCCTTGGCTAGCCCTGACCCCAAGCCAAGACCCTACCAGCCCATTCACGTGAAAGCCGAACCCCTTTGCACCCCATGACAGAAACGATTCTCGCATGGTGCTTCATTCCTTCGACTGTGATGTGGTTTAGGCGTGTGTGTGTGACTCTAAAACAGGTGTAAACCACTCTTTATCTTACCTTATGTCATGGCAGCCCCTTAACATGCCTAGAACAGTTTTTTATGGATCAAACCTCATGAAGTTAATACATGCAAGTGCAATATTTCGAAAATTCAAGAAAATAAATCATCTTCTTTATGCATCCAATAATTAAAACATTAATATGATATAATGGATGAGAAAATGAGATGTATTGCGTGGCTTTGTGTTTTATACGCACGTAATAACGTTGGCGATGAAGAACGGATCGAAACCTTGGCTTGTTTCCCCTTTGCACCTTCGAAATTTCTTTCCTTTTGTGATGTGTGTGTGCCGTGGGGTCTTTGGGAGGGGTGGGGAGAGTTTCAGAAATTGTGAGGTGTGTGGCCGTGAATTCCCTTGCAAGAGTAGGGTTTTAGGTGTTTTATATATATTAAATACACTAATTAAATTACTAACTAGGCTTTAGGCCTATTAAGCCTTTAAATTAAGCCCATTAGTCTTAATTAGGATTTTAATAAAATATAAACAAAGTTTTTGATTAAATAAATTTGTGAATTTATTAGTCGGGTTGCCAAAAGTTCGTATTTTTGTTGAAAAACCAACACCGATAAAATTTACGTCCCGGCGTATAAAATCACCTTAAAACCCCTTATTTTCAAAAATATGAAAACCCATCAACTATGTTTTAAACAATTAAAAATAATTATTTAATAAAATTATTTTACATTTTTCAGCCCTCGGTCTCCGTTTCTCGATCGCAACTTGAATATTCCTTAAAAATACATTTTTATGCATGATGATAATAAAATCCTATTTAACATATAAACATGTATGTCACATAATCGATTTGCAATTAATAATTACTCATTTTTCATATTTCTTATATTTGCATGCAGTTGGATTACGTCGTCTTAATTTTGGACCTTACACAATATATCTTTTAACGTTATCGTTTCATCTTAAAAATCCGTAAAAATTTAAAATAAATATTTTTAACATATTAAATCATGAAAATTCATAAACATTATAATAAACGTTTTAGCATATTAAATCATAAAAATTCCATAAACATTTAAAATAAACTTTTTAACTTATAAAAATTCATAAACATTTAAAATAATCATATTAGCACATAAAACAACATTCAGGATACTGCCATGACGTTTATTAATTTTCGGGTGTAAAGTTACCGTTTTACCCTAGATGTAAAAATCCTCGAATTTGACTTTTTCTTACATCCATTGACTCTAACATGTCCCAAATAATTATTTAAGCTTACATTAAATTTCTCATAATTTTATTTAGCTTAAATTCTAGACTTTTCAATTAATCCTTAATTATTCATTTTTAATGCATTTTAATCTCAAATTAATTCAAACTTTAATATAAAATTTTTAAATTAAAAACATTGACTTTTTATATTATTTTAGCCCTCGTGAACCATGACTCGACCCCCGTGAGCCATGTTTCGAATTAAATCTCATGGAAGAAAACCCTAAACCTTCAAACCAAGCCACCTCGAGCCACTTCCATTTTTCACGAGCTAAGCTCGAACAACCCTGAGCCGAATTCTGCCCAGCCCCTCTAGGAACCCTCCTAGACCCTTAGAACCTTCGGACTCAGCCCCAAGCTCAAAACCGAAGCCCCAACTTCAGCTGCAAGCCATGGCCGAGAAACCCACCTAGACTAGGACTCTTGTTTTCTTGCTTATCCACTTAACCAACAAGCCAACCCTTGAATCAGCCCCTCATGCACCCTCCTAGGACCCTAAGGACCTGACCTAGCCTAGCCCAAGCCCCCTGGCCGAGCCCTTAAACCATGCGCAACCTACACACACCTGCGCGACTTTCATGAGGCTTCACGGGTTGCTAGGACTCTTTCCCAGCCCTAGTGCTCGATTCCTAGTGTGGCTAGGACTCCTTACCTGACACAAGCACGACCCTAGCTTAGCCCTGGTCCAACCAAGCCAAGCCATGCATCGAGTTCCCCCCTTAACTGATCACCTAAGCCACCGATCACAAGTTTTCGATTTCTAGCTTGTTTGGTTCATGTTAGCAATGTGTGGTGTGTGTTCTTAGGACCCTAAAACTCGTGAAAAACATCCTTGATCAATGCTCCAGTCATGGCAGCTCTTTAACAAACTAATATACATGTTTTTGGATGAAAACACAAGCCTTAAAAATCACATATGATGCAAAAACGAATTTTTTTCATGATGCACTTTTTTTCATGCAAAAACGTTTTTAAACAATGCTATGGTGTGATGGATGAGTAAAGGAAGAATATGGCGTGTCTTTGCGTTTTAAACGCACGATTAAACGTTGACGGATCGAAGATCGATGACGAGGAGGACGTTGGCTTGAAAAGCTATGAAGATTTCGAAACTTTCTCTACTAAAATTGTGTGTGACGTGTGATTTGTTGAAAGAAAAGAGTTTGAGTGAACAATGGGTGTGGGACGTGAGTTATGGGTAGGTTATGGGAGGGTTTTGAGTTTTAAATACCGATTAAACACCAATTGGTAGCTTAGGCCCATTAAGATTGTTAATTAGGCCCATTAAGCCCATTATTTCATAATTAAGATATTTTGTTTAGTAAAGTTTGTGAAATTATTAGCCCGGTTGCCAAAACGTTCGTATTTTTGTTGAAAAATCAACAACGATAAAAATTACATCCCGTCATATAAAATCACCTCAAAACTCCTTATTTTCAAAAATAAGAAAAGGCATCAATCAAATTTTAAATAATTAAAAACAATTATTTAATAAAAACATTTTATATTTTTCAGCCCTCGTCCTCCGTTACTCGATCGCAACTCCAATAACCCTTAAAAATACATTTTAATTCATATAAGTAGAAAAACTACTAAAACATCATATAAACATGTCACATAATCTATTTAGCAATTAAATTCAGTTAATTAACTATTTTCCATATTCTCTAGATTCGCATGCAGTTGGTTTACGTCATCTTAATTATGGACATTACAATTCCTCCTCCTCTTAAATAAAATTTCGTCCTCAAAATTAGAACTTACTGAATAGCTCTGGTAGCGACTCCTCAAGTCCCTCTCGGTTTCCCAAGTAGCTTCTTCTTCTGAGTGATTCAGCCACTTGACCTTGACCATTGGAATGACTTTGTTCCGCAGTCTTCGTACTAGTCTTCCCAAGATTTGGACATGTCCTTCATAAGTCATATTTTGAGTTAATTGTAGAGGTTCATAATTTAGTACATGTGATGGGTTTGACATGTACTTTCGCAGCATCGAGATATGAAACACATTGTGTACTCCAGAAGGCATCGGTGGCAATGCTACTCTATAGGCTAGTGTTCCAATTCTCTCCAAAATCTCAAATGACCCTATGTAACTTGGACTAAGTTTTCCTTTCTTGCCAAATTGCATAATATCCTTCATAGGTGCTATTTTTGCAAATACGTGGTCTCTTACTGCAAACTCCAAGTCCCTTCGTCTCTTATCGACATAACTCTTCTGTCGGTTTTGTGCAGTCTTCATTCTCTCTCGAATTTTCACTACTAGCTCGACAGTCTCTTCAATCACATCCAGACCAATCTCTCTTCCTTCACCAACCTCATCCCAATGAATATGAGATCTACATTTTTTTCCATAAAGCGCCTCAAAAAGAGCCATCCCAATAGATAATTGGAAGCTATTATTGTAGGTGAACTCCACTAGAGGTAATTTCGGTTCCCAACCGCCTTGGAAATCGCTCACACAAGCTAGTAGTAGATCTTCTAAAATTTGATTAACTCTCTCGGACTGACCAAATCTTCAATGCGAAAACTACCGCTGCAAGCTCAAGATCATGAGTATGGTTGTTTTTCTCGTGAACTTTTGACCGTCTCGATGCATAGGCTATAACTCGGTCATTTTTCATCAGAACTGTGCCCAAACCAAGTTTAGAAGCGTCGGTATATAGGACATACTCTCCTTGTCCCGATGACATAGCTAACACTGGCGCTGAAATCAGAGCTTGCTTCAACTTGTCAAAACTGTCTTGGCACTCGGATCCCCATATAAACTTGGCATTCTTCTTTGTCAAGGAGGTCAAAGGTACCGCAATAGATGAGAACACTTGAATAAATTTTCGATAATAGCCAGCTAGTCCCAAGAAACTTCTGATATCATTTACACTCTTCAGCACTGGCCATTCTTTCACTACCTCTACTTTGCTTGAATCAACCTCCACTCCATCACTAGAAATGATATCGCCTAAGAACGCCACTCTATCAAGCCAAAACTCACACTTGCTGAATTTCGCATATAACTTTCTGTCTTGCAGTACTTGCAGTGTTGTCCTTAGATGTCGACTATGCTCCTCTTTACTCTTCGAATAGATCAAAATATCATCGATGAAGACTATCACGAATTGATCTAGATACGACTGAAATATCCGATTTATGAGATTATGAAGATCGTTGGCATATTGGTCAGACCGAATGGCATGACCATGGTTTCATAATGCCCATAACGAGTTCTAAACGCTGTCTTGTGAACATCGGACTCTTTCACTTTCAACTGATGGTATCTAGAACGAAGATCAATCTTCGAAAATATCGATGCTCCTTGTAACTGATCAAATAAGTCTTCAATTCTTGGCAGAGGATACTTGTTCTTGACAGTGACTCTATTCAACTCTCGATAATCAATACAGAGTCGCATACTACAATCTTTCATCTTCACAAATAATACCGGTGCGCCCCACGGAGAGTAACTAGGGTGAACAAAACCCTTTCTAGCAATTTTTAGATTTGATCTTTTAATTCTTTTATTTCAGCGGGTGCTAGACAATAAGGTGCTTTAGAAATGGGTACAGTGCCCGGCGTCAGCTCAATAGAAAATTCCATCTCACGGTCAAGTAGAATACCATAAACTTCTTCAGTAGGAAATTCTCTGACAATGTCAACAGCCTCCAACTTCAGACTGATAGGAGCATGTGCGGTAGTGACACATGCTAGAAAAGCTTGGCATCCTCGTCTCATAAGCTTCCTTGCAAATAGACAAGAGATAATGGGCGGCATTTGCTTGTTCCTCGCCGCCTCAAAGACAAAAGATTTACCATTAGGTGGTCGAATAAACACTGTTCGCTGACGAAAATCAATCGAAGCTCCATTCGCCGATAACCAATCCAGACCGAGTATGATATCAAATTCAGGTATAGGAAGTACAATAAGATATGTCCGAATCGCATCTTTGAATAAATGAAGCTCCAAATTCTTCAAAATACTAGACGTGATCATTTGGTCACCGGAAGGAATAGAAACCTTGAATCCCAATCCCAATCCCATATCCTCAAGAATAATATTTAGTCGCTTGATGAAGATCTCAGATATGAAAGAGTGTGTAGCTCCAGAATCTAGCAGTGCATATGTTGTTACACCTTGAATGATAATCCTCCCTGCGGCGAAAATGTCTTTTAAATCTTTTCGTGTTGAAGCTTAAAGAATTTCTATCATTAATTTTCCCAAAGTTATGTGAAGATTGTGTGTTGAACTTAATCTTTTCTTGAAAAATTACCTTTTTAGCCCTTCAATATTTTTCGAAAAATTTGCATTTTAATCTCCAAAATTTTCGCATATTGCAATTTGACCATTATATTTTTTAAATTTCACATTTTAGTCACTTAAATTTTGAATATTACATTTTTGTTCCTTAAGAATTCGGAAATTGAATTTTCGGTCCCTAAACGTTTGGATAATTGCATTTAAGTCCCTATATTTTTCGAAAATTACACTTAGACCCCTCAAGAATTTTTGAAACCCCTACAAACCGTTAGTTATGATTTTTCTTTAAATTTTTTGCCATAAAACTTTTATTTGGAGTTATTTCATCCTTTACATAAAATAAGGCTCAAAATCAATACCAATTTCTATGGTTTCTAGAAATCATATCTTTATTCCAACAAAGGTAGAGCATGCAACCTAATTTTCTACTAGGTTAATCTTGATCCTAATTCAATTCTAATAACCCGTTTAACATTTCATGCAGTAAAAGCAATATAAAAATGTTAAATGACTAGGTTACCCGTAATGAGCGTAGTGTCTGGCTCCTTCTCGGCTTCCTCAGCATGCATAACATATGCTCTCCCCACAGTAGGTGCATTCTTCTTCGGACAATCAGCAGCTTTGTGCCCTTCCTCCTTCCATATGAAGCATCTAAAAGATCCCCACATGCATTTACCAAAGTGAAAGTGATTGCACTCCTTGCATGGTTGCCTACCAATAGGCTTTGGTGCTCCAGGTTGTGGTTGCTTTGGTGGTCCTTGCTTCTTGACCTTGGGGATTTTGCTGCCCTTGAGGTCTAGGGGGACCCATGTATGACTTCTTATTTGGCTGCGAATTATTTTTGTGTTGCTGTCTCTTGCGCTGCATCTCAAAATCATTGTCTTTCAAAGATTGCTCAGATTGAAATGCATAAATAGTAGCAGTAGCATAATCCACGAGACGCATCATCATCACGTTATTTCGTATGGTAGGTCGTAGACAATCCATGAAATGTCTAAGCTTCTCCGCAGCATCCCTCGCAATAAGGGGTACAAAGTGGCAACCCCTATCAATCCATGAAATGTCAAAGCTTCTCCGTAGCATCCCTCGCAATAAGGGGTACAAAGTGGCAACCCCGATCAAATTTCCTCACATACCCAGCAACAGAAGCGTCTTCCTGACGGAGAGTCATAAATTCTCTCTTCAATCGCCCTCGCACATCCACAGTAAAATACTTCTCATAGAAGATATCCTTCAATCGAGCCCAAGTAAATGTAGCAAGATTAATACCACGCTCCGATCCCTCCCACCATAAAGAAGCTTCATCCCTAAACATGTAAGTAGCACACCTCACACGATCAGCATCCCCCATATTTAAGTAGCGAAAATGCACCTCAAGTGCTCGAATCCATGCCTCTGCAGCAAACGGGTCTGTGGTGCTAGAAAATTCCTTCGGTCCTAGTCTCCGGAACTGATCATAAATATCAGGCTGTGGCCTAGGTGCCTGCTGTAACTGCTGCTCGAAAAAACGAGCCATCCCCTCAAATGCACGTGTAGTAGCATCCCCATTAGGAGGCGGGGGTGCATTAACATTATGATCCTTAGTGGTCTCTCTCTATCTATCAGCAATAGATGCGCGTCTAGGAGGCATTATATTTGAATGTCTTCCAAATTCTAACGTAACCAACATGCATTTAAATCTAAGTTTTCTAATCATGCATCATATCCTAATTCATTTAAGCATATAGAGCATATATCCTCAAAAGCTATTAAACATGTGATGTAAACATATAATTCATGTAATCATGCAGGTAGCAATATAAAAATCGTATAAAGCATGTAAACTTACAAATTGAGGCTTGACAACTGAGCTTCCCGGCACTGATGGTGGCACAACCCTTTACAGGAACATTGCTCTGATACCAACTGAAGCGTCCACTACTCGTTTTGCTTAAAAAATACTAGAAATTTTTTTTAAAATCTTGATCTAAATATACATATATAAATGTCTCGACACCATTTTTAAAATAAAACCATCAACTAATATTTAAATATAAAAAAATATAGTTTAAATCGTAAAATAAACAAACGTTACCAAACCTAAAAGTAATATTTGAAAAGTATAGCCCATACTATCAACCTCTCAAAAACCACTCAAAAGCTTAAATAAAAAGTCGTAAAAATCTTTAACATAAACATAAAATCACTAAGGCGGAAAACTAGCGCTGATCCTCGGGTTATGTGCACCTTCAGTTTAGTCAGATCTACCATCCAAGCTTCCCTCAACCTTATTATCATCCTCACCTACATCAATCACACCTAGTGAGTCTAAAGACTCAACACATCATATTCTTGATAACAAATAATACGTATACAATCAATGCAACAGTGAAAAATAGTTATACTTAAAATAATATTTCATGAAGATGCATAAACTTTAACATAAACATTTTCATATAATCATCAACATGTCCATATTAATATTATCATTAACATATACGTATTCCTTTTTCCTTTCGCTAAATTCAGATCGTTAATTATGACTTTCATGTTCGTCTACGTATTGGGCGATGGATCCATCTATATGTAACCACAGTACTAGACGACGGGGATATCAGCGACACTCTCACCCGTCAACTGAGCCTTGGCCTTACGTATTAACATATCACCGTATCATCGTATTAGTCACAATTTGTGAGACCCCGAAAATAAAATAGTTTTGATGGCATTTTTGTAAATAAGTTGAAAAATATTCAATTTATTTTGATGGCATTTTCGTTAATAAGTTGAAAAATAATGAATTGATTTTAAAGAATAAAATATGACATATCTTGGTCATATGAAGTCCAAATGATTTGAGATTTGTATATAACTTAGAAAACTCAAAGATATTGAAGTTTCATGTTCTGAGTTTTGGAAAATTTGATCGTTTGACTTGTCCAAAGGGATATACCGACGTTAAAATGTTAAATAATATATATTATTTTATATTATATTATTAATATAATAATATAATATAATATAATATTAAAAAAATAAAAAAAATTTTAAAAAAATATATAAATAAACGTGAGTTGAATTCTATCGACTCAACTTTCACACCCACATATAAATGTGAGAGAAAGGAGAATATAGTTTTCAATTTTTTTTCGATCGTGCGACTAATCGGTTTATCCAATCGACGAACCGACTTCAGTTCTGTGATCGTTGACACGAGGTCTTCGATTTGAGGTATAAATCTTATATTTTTTGGGATGTTTGAAATTCGTCGATTTTTGGAATAAATCCGAAAAATTGTTAAATCATACAGAAATTGAGGATTGTTGAATAATGTATGATTTTAACGAAGAAGAGATGATTATAGTGATGTTATTTTGAATTTTTCCCAATTTATTATAATTAGGAAATTTTAATCGTTGGACTGAGATTGAAGAATTATTTGTCAGTTATTATTAATTCTGATAAATATATGCGGTAGAATAACCGACAAGAAACTAAGTTTTGAAGTCGGAATTGAATTATGCTATGATTTGAATTTGATATTTTTTTTAAAGTTTCAAAAGATATTTGAAACCTCTATTGTTGATATTGAATGAAATTATGGATTGAAAAGAATGTGTTATTGATGTAGATAGAGTTTCTATACTGAAATATTAAAACTACATCGACTGGAACGAAGAATTGAGGTATGTTGCGACCGGGTAACATACGACAAGTATCTGTATTATATGATATATGTTTGATTGGATTGAGATACATGTATATATGCCTTATTTGTTGAGTTGATGTGGCATACATGACATGCACGTTGAGCTATGATCCTTGGATACCCTGATAGAATTTGATTTGATTCTGTGGTTTGTGAACACAATGCTATGTTTGGTATTACATGAACCTTAAAGCATAGTCATTTGTGGCCCCGATGATTGATTGAGATTTGTGATTTGATAGCGCTTTGTCGACGCTATCATACGATTATCCCTGATTGAGGCTGGTGTGCCAGCTCGAGCATTGATGTGATAGCGATTCGATTGACTCTGACATGTGCTCAGTGGATGGACATTTGACCTGATACCTCCACGACATACATGCATTACATATCATATATCATTGTTTAGATATCTGTGGCATATATTGTGGTTGCTTGAGACTGAGCTTTGCTCACCCCAGATGGGGCTATTGTTGTTTTTGTATGTGGACAATGATAGGTACTCCAGGATATCAGGAGACCGGAGATGGTACTTCTGGAGGGAGTCACAGTTTGAGTTGAGGTTTCGTGGTCTTTCCCAGTATATATGTTATGTATCTATATACTGGGGTATGTCCCGAGGATATGATTTGTTGTTGTATGAGTTGTTTTGATTATGTGTGGGCATGTTTTATGATGTGCGATGAAATACTATTTTTAGTATTCAAATAGCATATTTTGGGCTCATTGTAAAGAAATTTTAAACTCATTTTCCGTTGTAATTAATTAACCCTAATCAAATTGCATTGTAATAACGATTAGGAGCTATGGACCCCACACAATTACTTCACTTCCTTCAACGTTTCTTATTTTCTTCACTTAATAAAAACTAAACATGCAAATAATCTTTTTCTTTTAAACCAAGAATGCAACATATCTTTTAACGTTATCGTTTCATCATAAAAATCCGTAAACATTTACAATAAACATTTTTAACATATTAAATCATGAAAATCCATAAAAATTTAAAATAAACGTTTTGGCATTTTAAATCATAAAAATTCCATAAACATTTTAACATATAAAAATTCATAAACATTTAAAATAATCATATTAGCACATAAAACAGCATTAAGGACACTGTCATGACGTTAACTAATTTTTTGGTGTAAAATTACCATTTTACCCCTAGACGTAAAAATCCTCGAATTTGACTTTTTCTTACTTCCATTGACTCTAACATGTCCCAAATAATTATTTAAGCTTAAATTAAATTTTCCATAATTTTATTTAGCTTATATTCTAGACTTTTCAATTAATCCTTAATTATTCATTTGTAATGCATTTTAATCCCAAATTAATTCAAACTTTAATATAAAATTACTAAATTAAAAATTTAGAATTTTTATATTATTTTAGCCCTCGTGAACCATGACTCGACCCCTGAGAGACATGTTTCGAATTAAATCCCAAGGAAGAAAACCGTAAACCTTCGAACCAAGCCACCTCGGGTCACTTCGATTTTTCATGAGCCAAGCTCGAACCACCCTGAGCCGAAATCTGCCCAACCCCTCTAGGAACCTTCCTGGACCCTTAGAACCTTCGGAATCAGCCCCAAGCTCAAAACCGAAGCCCCAAATTCAGCTGCAAGCCATGGCCGAGAAACCCACCTAGACTAGGACTCTTGTTTTCTTGATTAGCCACTTAACCAACGAGCCATCCCTTGGAACCAGCCCTTCATGCACCCTCCTAGGACCCTAAGGACCTGACCTAGCCCAGCCCAAGCCTCTTGGCCGAGCCCTTAAACCCTACACAAGCTACATACACCTGCGCGACTTCCATGAGGCTTTATGAGTTGCTAGGACTCCTTCCCAGCCCTGGTGCTCGAGTCCTAGCGTGTCCAGGACTCCTTCCCTGACTCAAGCAAGACCCTAGCTTAGCCCTGGTCCAGCCAAGCCAAGCCATGCATCGAGTTCCCCCCTTAACCGATCACATAAGCCATCGATCACAAGTTTTCAGTTTCTAGCTTGTTTGGTTCATGTTTGGAGCGTGTAATGTGTGTTCTTAGGACCCTAAAACCCGTGAAAAAAAATCCTTGATCAATGCTCAGTCATGGCAGCCCTTTAACAACATAATATACATGTTTTTGGATGAAAACACAAGCCTTAAAAGTCACATATGATACAAAAACAAATTTATTCCATGATGCACTTGTTTTTCATGCAAAAACGTTTTTAAACAATACTATGATGTGATGGATGAGTAAAAGAAGAATATGCCGTGCCTTTGTGTTTTTAACGGACGATTAAACGTCGACAGATCTAAAAACGACGACGAGGAGGACCTTGGCTTGAAAAGCTATGAAGATTTCGAAACTTTCTCTCCAAAACTTGTGTGTGTCGTGTGATTTGTTGAAAGAAAAGAGTTTGAGTGAACAAGGGGTGTGGGGCGTGAGTTATGTGTAAAGTCCAAAATTAAGACGACGTAATCCAACTGCATGCAAATCTAGGAAATATGAAAAATGAGAAATTAATTGATTATGTGGCATACATGCTCACATGTTAAAAATGATTTTTTGCCATTATGCATAGAACTGTATTTTTAAGGATTATTCGAGTTGCGATCGAGGAACGGAGACCGAGGCCTGAAAAACGTAAAAAAGTTTTTATTAAATAATTGATTTTAATTATTTAAAATATGAGTGATGCTTCTTCATATTTTTGAAAATAAGGGGTTTTGAAATGATTTTATACGCCGGGACGTAAATTTTATCGGTGTTAATTTTTCAACGAAAATGCAAAAGTTTTGGCAACCCGGCTAATAAATTCACAAACTTATTTAGGCCAAATTATTTTTAATATCCTAATTAAGCACTAATGGGCCTAATTGTGTACTTGTTGGACCTAAGCTTGATTATTGGTTTATTAATTACAAAATATGTAAAAATCCACCCCAAACCCTACACAATCACACGCACTCTCCTATCACACACCAAACACCTTTATTTCAAATTTACACGGCTCACACAAAGTATCAAGCAAGGAGAAAATTCGAAGGTTGCAAAATTATTCAAGTCTAGGCTCTCCTCGTCCCCGTTCTTCGTCGTCAACGTATATTCGTGCGTTTAAAACGCAAAGGCACGCCATACATCTCCTTTTCTCGTCTATCACATCGTATTATCTTTTTAATTATCGATTGTATGTAAAACATGATATCCATGTTGTTATTTTCGAAATATTTCATAGGCTTGTGTTGAATTCATGGATTGATGTTCCAAAAACCTTGTTTAAATTTTCTAATGAGGCTGCCATGACTAGGACACGTTCATGAAAGGTTTTTACCAAGTTAGAGTCCTAAATACGCCCCACACACGCTGCTATCACGAAGGAATTATGTTGGTTCGAAATCTGTCACAAGAGATTGTAGGGTTCGGTTGTGGGAAGTAAATGGCTTGCTTGGTCACAGAATGAGTCCAGGGGCTAGTCAAGGTCGGGGAAGGGTCAGAGGTAGAGTCCTAGCCAGGCTAGGCGTCGAGACAGTTGAAAATTCACGAGAAAAACTACCCTACTCATAATCTTGAGCTTGCAGCAGTAGTATTTGCACTAAAGATTTGGAGACACTACCTTTATGGGGAGAAGTGCAAGACATTCACTTACTATAAAAGTTTGAAATACCTCTTCATTCAAAAGGAATTGAATATGAGACAGCGCAGATGGCTTGAGTTAGTAAAGGATTATGATTGTGACATTAGCTACCATCCGGGAAAAGCTAATGTAGTGGCAGACGCGTTGAGTAGAAAAGCAGCAGTTATCCCTCATCTATCACTCCAAAGACCGTTGCAGTCCGAGATACAGAGGTTTTAGCTTACAGTGTATGCTAGGGGTGAGGCCCCTAATCTTGCCACATTTTAGTCTAGTCGACTTTAAGAGACATGAGTCCTGATGGGCAGTCCACTGATGAGCAGTTGCAAAAGTGGAGAGCTAGAGATGAAGCCAATGGTCGGAAATTATATAAAGAGTTGGATGGTATAGTTCGTTATCGAGATCGGTTATGGGTTCCTAGTGACGATTCTTTGAGAGATCTTATTATGAAGGAAGCTCATGACTCACCATACTCCATCCATCCGGGAAGTACGAAGATGTACAAAGATTTGCAGTTGTTATATTTGTGGCCAGGCATGAAGAGAGACATCCTGATGTTTGTATCCGAGTGTTTGACATGCCAACAAGTTAAGGCAGAGCATCAGAGGCCAGCAGGGAAGCTTAAGCCACTTCCTATTCCCGAGTGGAAATAGGAAATATCACAATGGACTTTGTTGTGGGATTGCCAAAGACAGTTAAAGGATTCAATGCTATATGGGTGATAGTTGATCGTCTTACGAAATCAGCGCATTTTCTACCTATTAAGACAACTTTCACCATGATTCAGTACAACGACCTATATATTCAAGAAATAGTTTGCCTACATGGGATTCCTGTGTCTATTGTTTCTGACAGAGATCCGAGATTCACGTCATCGTTTTGGAAGAGCCTACATGCAGCGATAGGGACCAAGTTATTATTCAGTACAACATTTCATCCTCAAACCGATGGACAGTCAGAAAGAGTTATACAGATTTTGGAAGATCTACTTCGAGCATGTGTTATTGATTTCCAAGGCAGTTGGAAACAAAAACTACCTCCAGTGGAGTTCACCTACAACAATAGATATCAATCATCAATCGAGATGGCTCCTTTTGAGGCACTTTATGGAAGAAAGTGTCGATCTCCTATTTATTGGGATGAGGTTGGGGAAAGAAGAGATATTGGTCCAGATGTGATTGAAGAGTCTACCGAGCTTATAGTCAGAATTCGCGATAGAATGAAGACTGCGCAAAGCCGACAAAAGAGTTATGCAGACAAAAGAACAAGGGACTTAAAGTTTGCAGTGAGAGACCATGTATTTGTGAAAATAGCACCTATGAAAGGTGTTATGTGTTTTGGCAAGAAAGGCAAGCTTAGTCCAAGATTCATTGGTCCGTTTGAGATTTTGGAGAGGATTGGGACACTAGCTTATAGAGTGGCATTGGCACCAACGCTTTCTGGAGTTCACAATGTGTTGCATATTTCGATGCTGCGGAAGTACATGTCGAATCCATCACATGTACTAAATTATGAACCTCTACAATTAACTCAAAATATGACATATGAAGAAAGGCCTGTCCAAATCCTAGCAAGACAAGAAAAGAAATTGCGTAACAAAGTCGTTCCAATGGTCAAGGTCAAGCGGCTAAATCACTCGGAAGAAAAAACTACTTGGGAAACCGAGAGGGACTTGAAGAGTCGCTATCCAGAACTATTCGGTAAGTTCTAATTTCGAGGATGAAATTTTATTTAAGGGGAGGAGGAATTGTAAGGTCTAAAATTAAGACGACGTAATCCAACTGCATGCAAATCTAGGAAATATGAAAAATGATAAATTAATTGATTATGTGGCATACATGCTCATATGTTAAAAAGGATTTTATTGCCATTATGCATAGAACTGTATTTTTAAGGATTATTCGAGTTGCGTCGAGGAACGAAGACCGAGGCCTGAAAAACGTAAAAAGTTTTTATTAAATAATTGATTTTAATTATTTAAAATATGAGTGATGCTTCTTCATATTTTTGAAAATAAGGGGTTTTGAAATGATTTTATACGCCGGGACGTAAATTTTATCGGTGTTGGTTTTTCAACGAAAATGCAAAAGTTTTGGCAACCCGGCTAATAAATTCACAAACTTATTTAGACCAAATTATTTTTAATATCCTAATTAAGCACTAATGGGCCTAATTGTGTGCTTGTTGGACCTAAGCTTGATTATTGGTTTATTAACTACAAAATATGTAAAAATCCACCCCAAACACTACACAATCACACGCACTCTCCTATCACACACCAAACACCTTTATTTCAAATTTACACGGCTCACACAAAGTATCAAGCAAGGAGAAAATTCGAAGGTTGCAAAATTATTCAAGTCTAGGCTCTCCTCGTCCATGTTCTTCGTCGTCAATGTATATTCATGCGTTTAAAACGCAAAGACATGCCATATTTCTCTTTTTATCGTCTATCACATCGTATTATCGTTTTAATTATCAATTGTATGTAAAACATGATATCTATGTTGTTATTTTTGAAATATTTCATAGGCTTGTGTTGAATTCATGGATTGATGTTCCAAAAACCTTGTTTAAATTTTCTAATGAGGCTGCCATGACTAGGACACGTTCATGCAAGGTTTTTACACAAGTTAGAGTCCTAAATACGCTCCACACACGCTGCTATCACGAAGGAATCATGTTGGTTCGAAATCTGTCACAAGAGATTGTAGGGCTAGGTTGTTGGAAGTAAGTGGCTTGCTTGGTCACAGAATGAGTCCAGGGGCTAGTTAAGGTCGGGGAAGGGTCAGAGGTAGAGTCCTATCCAGGCTAGGGCTCGAGTTAAGGGCTGAGGAAGGAGTCCTAGTCATGCTAGGACTCCCACCCGAGAGGAGGCGCGCTGCGCAAGTTCGTGCAGCAGCACGCCGAGAGTTAAAGGCTGGTTTAAGGGGCCTGGAAGGGGTTAGATCGAGGGTTAAGGGTCTTAGGTGAGTGCACGGCATGCTGGTTCATGAGTTGAGTCAACGGCTAGAGTCCTAAGTTCACAAAACTAGAATCCATGCACCTTAGGAGACTCGGCCTTGCATGTTGCCGGTGCTGGGCTTCGGGTTCAAGCTAAGGGGCTAGTTCATGGGGCCAAGTCAGCCCGAGAGGGTCCATAGAAATTCCAGGAAAGGGCTGGCTTGGTGTGGTCCGAGCATGGCTCGAGGAAAATCCAAGGTGGTTCGGGTTGGCTTGGGCGAAGGGCTAGGGTTTAATTCCTTACAAAAATTAATCTAAACACGTTTCACGGGGATCAAGTCGTGGTTCATAAGGGCTAAAGTAATATAAAAAGTGTAAGTTTTAAGTTTAAGAATTTTATTCTAAAGTTTGGGATTTTTCAGGATTAAAACACCGTCAAACGATTAATTTAAGTTTTTAAGCTAAATAAAATTATGAGAATTTTAATTTAAGCTTAAATAATTATTTGGGACATGTTAGAGTCAATGAATTCAAGAAAAAGTCAAAGTCGAGTAATATCTCGTCCAGGGGTAAAACGGTCTTTTTACACTGAAAATTTAGAAAAAGTCATGGCAGTGCTCTAAATGCTTTTTTTATGCTATTATGATTATTTTAAAAGGTTTATGAAATTTTACATGTTGAATTATGACTTTTAAATGTCCATGGATTTTTATGATTTAAGGTTGACATTTAAAATACATGTTGCATGCTTGGTTTCAAAAGAAAAATGATATTTATGCATAATTCTATAAATTGATGAAAGTGAAGTAATTGTGAATAATGATGATTTGAGGATATGATTGAGGATAGGCCAAGGCTTAGTTGACGATCTTGTGTCGCTGATGTCCCCGCCGCCCAGTACTGTGGTTATATGTAGATGGATCCATCGACTTTTGAGGATTGAGGAAAGTCACAATTAATGATCTGAATTCAATAAAGGAAATGATAATGTTTATGATCATGAAAGAGGTTTTATGTCATGTTATGTCGAGGAAAAGGTTAAGGTTCATGTTTGCATGTCATGAAAATGTTATTTTACATAAAAGTATTTTCACTGTTGCATTTGATTTTTATAAGTATACTTGCTATCAAGATTATGGTGTGTTGAGTCTTTAGACTTACTAGGTGTGATGGATGCAGGTGAGGTTGAGGGAGGTCTTGACACTTGATTTAGCTGGACTGAAGGTGAACAGAACCCGAGGACCAGCGCTTCTACTTTTTCCGCACTTACGATTTTGATTATGTTTTTACGTTAAAAGATTTTTAAGACCATTTGTTTATGCTTTAGAGTGGTTTTTGAGAGGGTGGTACATTTCACGTTTATTGCTTTTTAGGCTTGGTAAAACATTTGACTATTTCCTTTAGATTTTTAAATACTAGTTGGTTGATGTTTATTTTTAAATGGGCACAATATTTTATAAAAATATTGCATGGGTTCGGCCATCATGTTAAAAAAAAAATTCTAGTACTTTTAAAACATTAAGAAATAAAAAGGGCAGAGGTTTCATTATGGGTAGGTTATGAGAGGGTTTTGAGTTTTAAATACTAATAAAAAGGGCAGGCGTTTCATTCCAATTGGAAGCTTAGGCCCATTAAGCTCATTAGTGCATAATTAAGATATTTTGTTTCGTAAAGTTTGTGAAATTAGCCGGGTTGCCAAAACGTTCGTATTTTTATTGAAAAACCAACACTGATAAAAATTATGTCACAGCGTATAAAATCACCTCAAAACTCCTTATTTTAAAAAATAATAAAAAGCATCAATCATATTTTAAATAATTAAAAAAATTATTTAATAAAAACATTTTCTATTTTTCAGCCCTCGGTCTCCGTTCCTCGATCGCAACTCGAATAACCCTTAAAAATAAATTTTAATGCATATAAGTAGAAAAGCTACTAAAACATCATATAAACATGTCACAAAATATATTTAGCAATTAAATTCAATTAATTAACTATTTTCCATATTCTCTAGATTCGCTTGCAGTTGGTTTACGTCGTCTTAATTTTAGATCTTATAGTATTTCCATCAAAATGCTATGATGATATGTAAGGCCAAGACTCGGTTGACGGGTGAGAGTGTCGTTGATATCTCCGCCGCCCAGTACTGCGGTTACACGTAGGTGGATCTATCGACCTTCAGCTGGTATGAAAGTCACAATTAACGATCTGAATTCAATAAAAGGAAAATATATACGTATATGATATGATAAAAGAACAAATGTTTATGCACGTCACAATTAACCCTTAATATGATATGATATGATAAAAGTCACAATTAAGTTTATGCATGGTCATGAAAAGCTATTTTAAGTAAAAGTATTTTCACTGTTGCATGTGATTATATATGTATTACTTGTTATCATGGTTAAGGTTTGCTGAGTCAGTAGACTCACTAGGTGTGATCGATGCAGTGAACATGATGTTTATGTTTATGAAGGACTTGATGGTTGATCTAGCTGGACTGAAGGTGCACATAACTCGAGGACCGTCGCTAGTTTTCCGGACATATGTTTATGACTTAAGATATTGATTTATGTTACTTTTAAGATTTTATTTCTTATGATACTTTTGAGAGGTTTTTGAGAAGATGTTAGAGTTAAATTTATTTTTGACATAATGCTAGTTTAGGTGGTTGACATTTTACGAATTATCTTTTGAATTACATTCTTTTTGGATTTTCAAATAATAGTTGGTTGATTTATTTTTAAATGGTGCAAAAGTATTTTAAAAATATATTTATATATATGTGTATGGGTTTGGCCGAATAGATGGATAAGGGGAAAAAAATTCTAGCATATTTTATATACAATTCCAAACTGGAAGTCGTAGCTATTCTTTGAACTTATCAGTTGATAAATGATTAGCTCTAATAAGCGATCTGAATATTATGAATAAATACAACGAAATAAGATCTAAATTGTGTGATTTATAAATTGAATAAACTTGAGAATGAATCGCAGCTGACTTATAATTGTTAGTGGATGGTTCGTTCACTATGTATCAACACTTCTTCAACTGAATTCATCAGCTATATATAGTCTTCGATTCGAAATGTCACATTGAATGCATTTAATGTTTAGTATCCGTTGAATCATCGTTTAGTCCATGTAGATGACTTTTTCTGACAGAGGTACAATGTGTCTGATTGTTCTGCTTTGGTACGGACAGTAAGTTTGTTTACTGATATTCAAATTTCAACTGATGACATGGCTTAACTTATCAGGATTCAAACTGGTCGACTGATCAGTTTAGCTGGACTACATTATTTCTCACTTATGTCTTCTCAGTTTGAACACTTCAGTTCAGTTAGTCATTTCAGGTCAGTTTTACGAAGTCTTAGATCTAATCTTCAATCTGTTTCACGAAAAATCATCAGTTTTATGATTTATTTATACTTTTAAGAACTTTAGTCTATTTACTTCAGTTCTTAAACCATTTCAGTCTGATAAATCTTCTTAGTCTTTGATATCAGTTACGAACTTCCGGTTGCGTCAGTCCAGTTTAGTTCTTCAGTTCTTTTATTGATTTGTTTGTCAAACTCTGAAACTAATAAATTCTAAAATTTCCCAAATGGAGAGTTTTTCAGTACATAGCTCTATACCTGGAGCAGGTGATTCAAGCATCTTTAATACAAGTTCTAAATCGTTATCATCTTTAGATGAGTCGGCCAAAGGAAAAATTGGAACTCCGAATCCTTATCTCGAGTTATCAAGTCAATCCTTTATCTCGAGGATTGAAGATGGAAAGATCAACGTTACACCTCAAACTGGCAAAGGAAAATCTAATGTTGGTACTAATGAGCTTATAGTTTCTCCATTTCAGGTATATCAATAGAACTGAGAGAAATTGAAAACAAGAATAGGCATCAAGCTAGCCACAATCCGAGTTGATGTAGTAGGATAATATCCTAGGATATTAGATGAAACAAAATTCTTATCATAAGGAGGTAAAATCATGGTATGAATTCGATGCTCTTGCTATAGTTTATACTATATCACCCAGCATCTTAGAAATATCAGCACCACCAAAATGGATACATGAAGCTGTTCATGAAACATGAGCAAATAATGATTATTTGTCAAGATGTGATATTCTGAAGCTTTACTTTTTTAGTACAACACCAAAACCAGCCGAGAAAGGCTCACCTGAAGCCTTTCACTTCATCAAGTTGAGAAGACCAAACATGAACATTCAGAAGTTCATAAAGGATCCTCTTAAGAATGAAACAGCTCTTGTTTCATTACTCACTGAAGACGAAATCTCCACTAGGAAAACATGCGGATTATGGATCTTCTTTACAGAGATGGACAAAGTCATGTTTCCATTTAAATTTTATCAAAATTCTGTAAATGAATATTTTCTATTAAAGACCATGACATGACAAACTATAAGTTTTGCAGAAGAAATATTTGAGAACAAAAGAAATCTTTTGTAGAACAGCAAGCTGGCTCATGTGGAAATATGGTCAAAAAGAATCTGCTCAGGCAAGTCCAAGTGGTGAAGGTCCACACAAGCCACATTTTCCCCGGACACCATACAAAAACAAAAGAATCCACGACAAAGGTAAAGAAAGCATGTGATCCAACCACTTCATTAGTGGAGGATGAACTACTCAACCACCACAATATGTGTAACGACCCGAAAATTTGAAGGTCCACGTAAACCAGATGCATGCAAGTTATTAATTTTTTTTGTATTTTATTAAATTGTTTTAAATAAAAGCATGTTCATTGCATGGATTTGTGTTTTAATTATTGGTTAACTTATTTATTTAATTTAAAAAAATGATTTTAACGATGCATGATTTATGAATTTGCATTATTTTAAATTATGTGATGCACGTTGAAATGTTTGCATATTTTATTGCATGTGATGCACGTTAAAATATTTTCTTGAGTTTCATGTTTCAGGCGATTATTCGATGCAAGATCTGGAAATGAGACCGCGACGATTTGTGTGATTGGTAAAATGTGTTATTTTATTCCACGCCAAGAAAATTTTATTTTATTGATTTAGGAAATCTTAAACATTCTAGAGCCTAATTTAATTTATTAGGTGATTTTAAGATTTTTAGCTTTTCAAAATTTCTAAGTTTAGTAGTGGGGAATTTTAAGTCTTGAAAATGATATTTATTTAAACTTTGTTTGGGGTTAAATAATTAGATTAGTATTATTTTATACCTAATTATTCAATTAAACAACTCTTTAAGCCCTAATTAGTTAATTAAGCTAAAACTCCCCCCCCTAAACTTACACACTCACGCACACACACAACACACACACACACTCAAGTTATATTTTTGAGAAAAACCTAGGGTTCTTGAGCTCGAGCAGCATCCCCCTTTCCCCTTGCAAATTTTCGAAGATTTACGTTGGTTTTTCGAGCAAAAATCGTGTAGCAAGCATTCCCCGATCATCTTCCGCAATCCACTGCGTCGGTATTCGTTATCTTCTAGCGTTTCAAAGCAAAGGCATGTATAATCTTTTGTTTTTGCATCGATCTTGTCATATTATATGTTTTGATGTTGTTTATGCGTAAAAATTCATGTATGTTGTGCAAAGTTTGAGCAAAAACGTTTGGATCGATTTTGAAACGATTTTTAGATATTAAAAACCGAGTTTGCTGTCATTTTGATTACTGTGAATTTCGATTGAATTTCTGGAAAAACTTTCAACATATAAAACGTTGTACTTTTTGATACCTTCGATTTGAAAGTAAATTAGTAATTTTTTGATAATAAACGAGTGAGTTATGATCATTTTTGTGTGACTGCTCAAACTGTGACGTTTTTAAAATACATGTTCTTCATGTTTCTTGAGTTTTTTTGGTTGCAGGCTTTGTTGGGAATCGTCGGTTGATCATTGCTTCGTTTAGGTATATTGGGTATGGTGTTCAGATGCATTTTGGTGATTCGTTTCATGTCGTTAAGTATTTGGTTGTATTAGAAGTTGTAGGAAGCATGTTGTGTCAAATTTCAGGTTAAGGTTTTGTGATGCGTTGTGGATGAGCGGACATTTCTTTGGGGACGTTTGGGGCATTTTTATGAAGTCGAGTCATTGCCATAGCGTCCTAGGATGAGTCTCGATGTGTTGGTTCACAGTCCGTATGTTGGAGTTGGGAGAATTAAGTCGCAAGTCGTTAGTCCAGAGGACCCGGCGCCCGAGCAGTAACTTTTTACCGTCCGAGTGCCACTCTCACTATAAGGTTCATGAATTTAATTCACGTAACCTGACTGCATTCAATCTAGGATTTTTGTTTTTAAATATGTGCTTAATTATTTTTATGCATTTTATGCATAATTCATGCATGATAGGATTTATTTCATGAAATTTTAAAAGTTCAAGCATTATGGCTTCTAGATGCATTTCAGGCTCGAATGAGGAACGGAGACCGGAGAATTTTCAGGAAAATTATTTTAATTACACGATTTATTTTTATTAATTAATTTAGAGCGTTTTTAAAAGTATTTTTTTAAAAAAGGATTTTATTGGGTATTTTTACCCGCATGATTTTATTTTTAACAATACGCAAATTTTATCGAATAATGGGACTTTTAAAGGGTTCGGTTAATATTTTCAAGAACTTACCAACAAGAAATATTTGTCGGGAGTGTGTTTGGATTTAATTGGTTCACTCTTAGACTTATTGGGCTTAAAACTCTTTTAAAAACTTTTAAAAAACAATTGTGACCCATTAACTTAGTATTATCTATATAATTAAACATCTTTAAACCTAAACCTAAACTTTTGCACCCACACACCAGCCGACACCCTCTTTCGGCAGTCCTTGTCCTCGGTTTCAGAAAACAACAGCTGAAGGTTTCGGTCCTATCTTTGTTTGCAAAAGAAAAACTTCTTCCGGGTCTCCATTGCATCGTTCTTGTTCTTCAATCGTTAAGGCATGCCCCGTACCCTTGTTTCTACATAATTTACGTCTTATACATACTGTGATGTGTTATATGTGTGTATATCTCGATCCAGCCATGCCAAGGAAGGTTTCCGTTTTTTTTTTCAAATACATGCATTCTTTGTTTCCACACATGTTTTTTCTGATTTGTTGCAAGGGGACGGCTATCATGTGTGCTGAGGGGTTGTTTTCACCAAGAAAGAAAAATTAGGTATGCTGGAGATGCAGCTCGGTCGAGTTTCGTTGTAGAAGTTGAGGGCCGATTGTATGAGAGCTTGGGTGAGGCTCGAATTACGCTTCTGTCATACCAGCTGTGCGAGGGCTTTCTCCAGCCCTAGACCAGACCCTGGTGGGTCTGAGATGGGGCTGGGATGGCTCTAACCATGCTGGAGTCGATGGAGCGAACAATCGAGTCGCGTTGGGTAGAGTAGTCTCGGTAAGGGGCTGTTGTCGTGTTCTCGGTTCCTAGGAGTTAGCCGCATGCATGGGGCGGGTGGCTTTGTTCAGGTGCATTCCTTGGGGTTTGGTCTAGGTCCACAGTAGGCTGGTAAGCTTTGGGTCAATTTTAGAGGTCTAGGGGTGAAATGATAATTTTTGGATTTCCGGGGGCAAAATGGCCATTTTGCACCCGGGGTGAGATTTTGGTCCTGGCAGCACCCTGTGCACAAACTATGATATATTAAATGATTATGCATCATGTTTACGATTTTTACGCTATTATGATAATTATGATGCATGCTTGGTTTAAAGGAAAAATTACGTATACGCATGCGTTTATTTAATTGATGGATATGTTGACACGTTTTGAAGGAAGTGAATTATTTGTGACTGACACGATGACACGATGACATGTAAGGCCGGGACTCAGTGGGCGGGTAATGTTGTCGCTGATGATCCTCGCCGTTGGGTACCGTGGTTACACGTAGATGGATCCATCGACTGACATGATGATACGAAAGTCACAGCTAATGGACGGAATTCAAATTAAGTAATTTGACACGTATATGCTGATACGATTATGCATGCTATGATTTTACTATATTTCGACAGGACACGATTATGTATACGATTTTACTACTAACATGAGATGTATGTTCATTATGCTATTTTTCACTGTTGTGTGCCTGTATATGTACTCGTTATTCCTGGTAAGGCGTGTTGAGTCTTTAGACTCACTAGGCATGTGTGATGCAGATGAGCTAGATTCTGAGGAGACTGGGGGTGCTGGACTCTGAGTCAGCGGACCTGGTGGGCGACACGACCTGAGGGCCTATGATTTTCCGCACTTATACGATTTTATGTTTTGGAGAGGATTTGTTGATTTATACACTGTTTCATTTTACAGTTGATGTTATGATTTTTACCCGTCTTTAATCCGTATATTTTATTGGTAATTAATTATGATAACTTTTAAATGATGCTTTTAAGTAGGATTGCATGCATGTGATTTATTTAAATGTTATTTTCAAAATGAGAGTTTTTTTTTTAAAAAAATATTTTATCATTTTAAAACGAAAACGAGTCGTCGTTACAGTTGGTATTAGAGCAACGGTCCTGTATAGGGTTGTGCTGTCGTTAGCTTCTGCAGCTCAGTCTTCAGAGCCTCAAGTCTGTAGGCTTTTATGATTTAAATGTTTAAAAATTATTTATTGTTATAACCTGAATGCTTTCATGGTTTACGCATTATGATGATTTACTGCTAATGTTTAACATTTTTTACGATTTAAGGTCCATTAATTTAAAACTAGATTAATTGCGTGATGGATTACGTTTTAATTGGACTGTATTCAGATATGCCTCCTAGACGCGAGCCCAGGATGGTCAGAATGGATGATATCCTTGAGGGTGGCAGACGACCTCCACCACCACCACCGCCAGGGGATCCGGCTACCCGAGTCCTAGAGGGTATAGCTAGACCATTGGAGCAGCTACAGCAGGCTCCTAGACCGCAGACAGATATTGTTGAGCAGTTCCGTAGGCTCAACCCGAAGGAGTTCGGGGGTACCACTGATCCATTCGTAGCTGAGGGGTGGATCGGATCACTGGAGCTTCGCTTTGATTACCTTCATATGAGGGATGGCGACCGGGCCAGGTGCGCCATCTATATGCTGAGAGATGATGTGTCCTTATGGTGGGAGGGAGCCGCGCATGCTGTGGACTTGGCCACCCTTACTTGGGCTAAGTTCAAGGAGTTATTCTACAGGAAGTACTTTCCAGCAGACGTCAATGGCCGCCTGACGAGAGAGTTCATGAGCCTCCGGCAGGGGGATTTATCTGTGGCGGAGTTCATCCGCAAGTTTGACAAGGGCTGTCACTTCGTGCCCATGATAGCAGGGGATGCTGCCTAGAAGCTGAGGCATTTCCTTGAAGGACTCAGGCCTACTCTTCGCCGGGACGTCATGCTGATGAGGTCGACGAGTTATGATGAGGCCACTGCCTGTGCTTTTTAGGCAGAGCAGGCACTGCGAGACATAGATTTTGAGATGCAGTGGAAGCGGCATCAGGTCCAGTCTAGTGCACAACCACAGAAAAAGCAGTACGTGGGGCCACAGAGATAGCAAGGGCCGCAGAAGCCTTAGGGGCAGCAAAGACCACCCCAGGCACCAGGGGCTCCTAGGCAGGAGGGGGGACCACTATGTCAGCAGTACAAAAAATATCATTATGTAAAATGCATGTGGGGCACCTACAGATGCTTCGTATGCAAACAAGAGGGGCACAAGGATGCAGAATGCCCTTAGAACAAGGGCCCCACTACCGGCAGAGCATATGTGATGCATGCCGAGGAAGCTAAAGCAGAGCCTGAATCTACTTTGATTACTGGTAACTTTTACGATTAAGTTTATTTGTTTATCTCTTTGATTGCCTGTAATGCTATGATCAGTATGTGAATTGACTGTTGGGATCGATAACATAGAAAGAATTAATATGCATTTTCTACCTAGTTTGGGACTATTTTCGAACTTCTGCAATTTTGAAGATTAGTTTGGTGAAATTTTCGAATTTTGTAAAATCTTGGGGTTAAATTCAAATAGGAGATTAGGGTCATGTTGCAATTTTCGCGAATTTGAAGGGCCATGGTACAATTTTCGAACTTTAAGGGGATTGATTTTCAATTTTTTATTTTTCTGAGGTTGAATTTCGAATTTTTGGAATTGTTAATTAGGTTAAGTCATTGATTTTTCGAGGATTTTGGGTTAACTGCCGATAAGGAATTCCTCAAGTTCAACAGTATTAGATTTGATGGTTTGTTTAGTCGCAGGGAGGATATATATTGCAGGAGTAGCCACGCATGCATTGCTAGATTCAGGGGCTACGCATTCGTTTATATCCGAATCTTTCATGAAGAGACTAGCAATCATACCAGTAGCGATGGATTCAAGATTCAGAGTATCGATTCCATCCGGAGATCGGATGTTCACATCCCAGATAGTGAGAAGATTGAAGCTCAGATTGTAGCAGAAGGCAGTACAGGCAGATCTGATAGTACTACCGCTACCAGAGTTTGATATCTTACTGGGCATGGACTGGCTCTCTTCTCATGGAGCAGTCATAGATATTCGCCAGAGGTCAGTGTCTGTCAGACCTCCCAATGGGAAGCCGTTTGTATTTGAGGCAACTAGACATCAGCAGTTCCCGCACGTCATTTCCTGCATGTGTGCGAGGAAGCTTATGAGGAGAGGCTGTCAGGCGTTCTTAGCCAGCATTGTATCAGTGTCAGAGCTAGTCAGTCAGAGGCTGGAGGATGTGGCTGAGGTCAGTGATTCTCCAGTGTATTCCCTGACGATGTGTCAGGCATTCCACCAGACAGAGAGGTGGAATTCTCTATTGAGCTCATGCCAGGGACAGTGCCGATATCTAAGGTACCCTACCGTTTAGCGCCTGCAGAGATGAAGGAGCTTAAGGATCAGGTTCAGGATCTGCTAGATAAGGGCTTCATTCGCCCTAGTTTTTCTCCTTGGGGCGAACCAGTTCTTTTTGTTAAGAAGAAAGATGGCAGCATGCGTCTAGGCATTGACTACCGCGAGCTGAACAGAGTCACCATTAAGAATAAGTATCCGTTTCCTAGGATCGAGGAATTGTTTGATCAGCTTCAGGGTGCCTCACTGTTCTCCAAGATAGACCTTCGATCCGGATACCATCAGCTGAAGGTGAGAGAGTCAGATGTGCATAAGACAGCTTTCCGGACGCGTTACGGGTACTATGAGTTTTTAGTGATGCAATTCGGTCTGACGAAGACGCCATCGATCTTCATGGATCTCATGAATAGCTTATTCCAGCCATTCTTGGATCAGTTCGTCATAGTCTTCATTGATCATATTCTGATCGATTCGAAGAGCAGGGAGGAGCACAGTCATCATCTGAGGACAGTATTGCAGACTCTATAGGATAGACGACCGTATGCCAAGTTCAGCTAGTGTGAATTCTGGCACGACAGAGTGGCATTCTTGGGCCACATTGTATCGCAGGTTGGCATAGAGGTCGATCCGAGCAAAGTGGAGGCAGTCAGAGATTGGCCAGTTCTGAAGAGCGTGACAGAGATCCGTAGTTTCTTGGAATTGGCAGGTTATTACATGAAGTTTATGCAGGGATTCTCTTCTATTGCGGTACCTATGACCGCCTTGACGAAGAAGAACGCCAAGTTTATCTGAGGACCAGTGTCAGCAGAGCTTTGACAGACTGAAGCTAGCATTGATCATTGTACCAGTACTAGCTATGCCATCAGTGAGGGAGAGTTTGTGGTCTATACATGTAACGTCCGAAAAATGAGTCTACGTAAACCGCATGCATGCAAAATTATTTTAATTGCTTAATTGTTTAATTTAATTGATTTTAAAGGCTAGCATGATATTTTTGTACGATTAAATGTATGATTGCATGATTAAATGATAATATGGCATGATTGCATGAAATTAAGGATTTTACTCGAATATTCGATAATAGGTAGGGAAAAGGAGACCGGGAAAGAGCAAGACAAGAATATGTATTTTTATTTAAATAATAGCAAGGCTTCCTAATATGATTTAATTTTTCCAAAAAATGTTGGAGTTTGAATTATTTTAAGAGTCGAGCGATTTTTCTCGGGAAGCCGGTTTTGGGAAAACAAGGAGTTTTAAAAGATCAAAAATATTATTTTATGAAAACTAATTTTATAAATTTTTATTATTTAATTTATTAACTGTTATTGGGCTCAATTTAATTAAATTAAGTAGGCTCAATTACCCTTAAGTTGCAAGCCCAAAACCAAATCCCATTTAACTTACAAATTAAATTATAAATAGGAATCCTAGGCTTTCATAACCTCACAATTTACTTCAATCAGCCAAAAATTCACTCCCACACACATACAATTTTTGAAATTAAGGTAAGGAGAAATGGTTAGGAGTTTTCGTCATCCGGTCATCCAACGTCACACCCTCGCCGAAGATCTAATAATCGAGCGTTATAGACGCAAAGACACGATTCCTAAACCTTTTTATAACATCATACAAATCATAATATGTGTGTGTTTATGGATTTTGCATGAAAAATAATGGTGTTCGATTATTTTACGGTACGTTACGTATTTTCAAAGTTTTATCGATTTCACGCTTGTTTTGAAATCGTTTTCGATTCCAACGGACACGCTGCCAATACACGATAAAATATGATTGAAATATGGGCAAAACATGATAAAAAAATTGTAGGGAAAAAGCTGGAAAACCGTGGGAGAAAAATACAGAAAGGAGCCATGGGTTGGTTTGGATTGTACAAATTCAAGGGACTTGGCTAGGGTGAATGGGGTCATGGGGCTCGACCAGGTCTCAAGGAGGGCTCTTACTGGCCGTGGTTAGGTCCTAAGAAGAGTCATAGGAGGGCCTGGGGGCGAGCCTTAGGCTTGGGAAGAGTCCACAGGATGAGGGACTCTCCCCCAAAGCATGCGCGACTGGTGTTTCGGGAGTAGGGGACTTGCAGATGGGTTAAGCGTGAGTCAGGGTAGGTCCATCAGGGTCCAAGGGATGTCTAGGGTAAGGTGGGCTGGCTAGAGTTTGGCTCGAGGTGGCTCAGGCGTGGCTCGAGTAAATAAGGAGTTGGCTCAGGGTGTCCTTGTAAGGGTCAAATTCAAAAATTTAAGAACAAATATAGAATCCATGGGTCCACGGGTGTGGCTCATGACTTGGAAGAGTAGAATAAATACTAAAAATATTATGTTTAAAATTTGGGATCAAAATATTGAGTTTTGGATTTTTCCGGGATTTTATCGCCTCACGAAACGTTAATTAAAGAATTAATTGAAAAACCTAGTTTTATGCTTCCTAAAATTATGAAAAATTATATTTAAACTTAAATAATTATTTAGAATAATCCCATGTCATTAAAAGTAAGAATAAGATAAATTCGAGAATTTTTACGTCCAGGGGCAAAACGGTCTTTTTACACTTAGGAAAATACGAAAAAGCTTGGCAGCGTCCCGAAGGATCATAACGCATGTTAAATGATATTATATGATTTAAAATGATGATTTTGGTGATAATATGTATTTTTTATGATTTTTTGTAAAGCTGTGCAATTTTTACTTTTTAAAATGCTATTTTTCGAATGCTATGTTATTTTATGATTTTAAAAGAAAAAAAAAATATTTTGAGGGATGTTAATTAACTGTGACAAAAGATATGATATATGATTTTGTGGAGATGACGTGAGGGCCAAGGCCCTAGAGCGAACCCATATTCGGGCCTAGGCCCCAGAGGGACCCTGTCTATGGGAAAAGGTCCCTGAGGCATCCCGACGATCGTATTTTCATGGTGGAGCCTAGTGCCCACCTCCATGGACTATGTGGAGCTAAGATTGCAGTCGATCCAAGGATAAAAGCTAGTCACTTTCAAGTATCAAACTTCACCAAAATGATACATGATTGAAAGCTTCTGATAAAAATGATTTTATGATATATGATTTACGATGATGGTTAAAGCTATTTTTTTAAAAAAATGATTTAGTTATGCTTAAAGCTTATTTTTAATGATTTTTTAAAAGATTTATTTATGTTTAAAGTTATTTTAAAATGATTTTACGATTTATGATTTAATTATGCTAAAATGTTTTTAATGATTTATTTATTTTCAAAAGCTATTTTAAATAAAAGTACGATTTTAATGCATGTGATTGTATATGTATTATTTGTTATCCATGTTCAGAACGTGCTGAGTCTTTAGACTCACTAGGTTTGTATGATGCAGGATTTAATGATTGATGGGAGGCGCTGACGCTTGAGTGGATCGAATGCAGCAGTACACACCCGAGGGCCTTTATGTTTCCGCGCTAGCTAGATATATAAATGATTTAAAGATTATGTTAAGGATTTTTAGAGATACTTTTATGCTTTGTTAGTTGATCTTTTCAAAAGTCGATTTAGGAATTTTTGGTTAGTTGATGATTTAGGATTTTATTTTATGCACTTGAATTTCATATGTTAAATTATTATGATTCAGGATTATGTTAAATTATTTTATTTAGTAATTTAGAATTTATGATTTAAAATTAAAGAAAAAAAATCGAGGTCGTTTCAATACATATGCATCTCATCTTGGTTTGGGCGCCGTTCTGAATCACCAGGACAAAGAGATAACCTATGCGTCCAGACAGCTGAAGATTCATGAGAAGAATTATCCGACTCTTGACCTCGAGCTAGCAGCAGTGGTATTTGCCCTGAAGATTTGGAGACACTATCTGTATGGGGAGAAGTGCAAGATTTTCACAGATCATAAAAGCCTGAAATACTTCTTCACACAGAAGGAACTTAACATGCGACGGAGGAGATGGCTCGAGTTGGTGAAGGATTATGATTGTGACATTAGCTACCATCCGGGTAAGGCTAATGTAGTTGCAGACGCTCTGAGCAGGAAGCACGCAGTAATAGCTCATCTGTCAGTACAGAGACCCTTACATGCAGAGATTCAGAGATTTGAGCTTGTGGTTTATGCCAGGGGCGAGGCCCCGAATCTTGCTACTCTGACAGTACAGCCGACTCTGAGAGACAGAATCCGAGCAGGTCAGACTTCTGATGAGCAGTTACAGAAGTGGAGACAGAGGGACGAGGTTAAAGGCCAGAGACTGTATACAGTTGTGGACGGCGTAGTCAGGTATAGGGACCGCCTATGGGTTCTTGACAGCGATTCTCTTCGAGCAGATATCCTGAGTGAGGCCTACAGCACCCCGTACTCCATCCATCCAGGGAGTACAAGGATGTATAAGTGTAATGCCTGAAGTAAATATTACAACTATAAAATAATATTGATGGCATTTTTGTAAATAAGTTGAAAAATAATGAATTAATTTTAAAAGCAAAATGGTAATTAGTGACATATTTTGCTCATATGAAGTCCAAATGTTTTGATATTAGGATATAACATAGAAAACTCAAAGATATAGAAGTTTTATATTTTGAGTTTTGAAAAATTTGATTGTTTGCATAGTCCAAAGAGATATACCGGTGTAATAATGTTAAATATATTATATTATATTATATTATTTAACATTAAAAAAAAACAAAAGGATAAATTTGAAACTTAACGTGAATGAATTCAAGTTCATTCACAGAAAGTTTCTTTCAACAGAGAGGCACGAAGGAAAAGTGAGAACGAAGTTTTGATTTTCTTTTCGATCTTGTGATTTATCGGTTTATCCAATCGACGAACCGACTTCAGTTCTGAGATCGTTAACACGAGGTCTTCGATTTGAGGTATAAATTTTATAGTTTTAATGACGTTTGAAATTCGTCGATTTCTGGAATAAATCCGATAAATTGTTAAATCATACTGAAATTGAAGATTGTTGAATAATGTATGATCTTAACGAAGTAGAGAAGATTATTGTGTTGTTGTTTTGAATTATTCTTAATTTATTATAATCAGGGATTTTAATCGTTGAATTGAGATTGAAGAGTTGTTTGTTAGTTGTTATTAATTTTGATTGTATATTCGAAGTCTACGAAGTATAGACTACATGTTGACATAAAGTTTTCATAATTTGACGGATGTTGTAAAATAGCCTATTAATTGAAGTTAATTAAGTATGGTGTATTTGATGGTAGTATTGTGAATTAAATACACTAGAATATTAAATTGATGAACGATAAGAATTTATAATCGAGTTTTATATTTTGTTGAATTAATTGTTGTTGGGCTATTTGATGTTATATATTGAGGTTGTTACGATTGTGTTGATACAGTGACAATGATCTGATAATTGTTGTTGAATTATTTTGGTACAACACAAGCCTCGGGATCAAAGAAATAGCCAGATTATATATATACTCGATTATCAGGTACGTGTTGACGTACGAGCATATGTTGTTATTGTTTAGTATTGATGAATACTATTGCGTTGAACGATGATAAATCACTGGTATTGGGTGATTTGATATTATATCTGTTGTTGTTTATTATCATTGATATTGTCGGTTGTCGTTTGTTGGGAGACGTCACGTCGATGTTGTTCGTTCGACGATACTGCTGTCGCCGATGTTGGGGTGCGACGTATCATCGATGTTATTCGTTCAACGATATTGCTATCGCCGGAGTAGGGGTGCGACGTATCGTTGATGTTATTCGTTCGACAATATTGCTGTCGCCGGTGTTGGGGTGCGACGTATCGTTGATGTTGTTGTTGCAGTATTATGGGAGTTATGACGTTGATATCGTTGGTGGTTTGATTGTCCAGAGACAGCAAAGGAAGTATTTCTGTTATCATTCCAGTTATATTTTATATTGTTGATAATATAACTGTTATGTCTTACGATGATGATTGTTGTGTATGCTCACCCTTTGGGGTCTGTTTCTCTTGGACGGGTTACAGGACTATGCTGTGAGACAGGATAGTGGTCAAGGACTAGGTGTGTCTAGTCAAACAGTCCTGTAGTTAATAGTAGATAGAGACAAAATAGTTTATATTGTCTTACTTGAGTTGTATGTGTATTTAGTATACTGTTTCTGCTACATTGACGTAGATAGTGTGGTGATTGCTCTATTTTGTCGTATATGCATTATATTATTACGTCGTTGAAAAGAAAATTTTTATGCATATGACGTCACATGTTGTATGGTTACGTGGCGAGGTTTGGGGCTCCACAATTGGTGGAATCAGAGCATATGTTAGATGACTGGGATGGTTAGGAGTTGGGTTTGTGATGAGGGAGTTGGATGGCGATATTATATGCGTGTGTCTGTGCATTTGGCTTGTTTTTTATGATTTCTTGGTATGATTGATTGTTCTTTAGTTGCGTGTGCTTTCGTGCGAAAAGTGTGATGATGATTACTGGATTGTAATTGTTAAATGTTATGATTTACAATTTGATTTCCAGTGATGGCAGCTAGAGAACATGTACATCCACACGAGGGAATAGACGAGGTTGACAGTGGGTTTGGACAGATGAATCCATTGCCACCTCCTCGTATGGGACAGGCACCTGCAGATCAGCCTTTATTGCCTGGTGAGTTGACTTTGGCACAATTCAGCAGTTATCTTCGACCGAGATTTGATAGCTCTGAGACTGGCAAGCGAGCAGAGGAGTAGATTGAGAGGATAGAGCAGATATTTGTGACTGCTCCGTGTGCTAGGTCTACTTGGTTACGATTGGCTACATTTCAGCTTTCGAGGAATGTACTATTGTGGTGGCAGACGACCGAGGCCGGATTGAGAGCCCAGGGCCGTACTGTTGATTGGGATGTGTTTCGGTCTCGTTTTCTTGATAAATATTTTTCTATAGCAGCTAGGCAAAAGAAAGAGAAAGAATTTGAAGATTTGAGACAGGGTAGTATGTCTGTTACTGAGTATGAGACTCGATATTCTGCATTGCTGAAATATGTGTCACATGTTGCTACGAATGTTCATGCGAAGATGAGGCACTTCTTGAAGGGTTGATGTGAAGGCCTATGAATCCTTGCTTTAAAATTTGCGGAAAAATTAAAAATTTTCTTTTTAAATAATCAAAATGCCTCATTCATAAATAAACCGATAAACAAAGTTTTATATTCAAAATGGCAGCGGAAGAAAAGATTTATTTGCGAAATAACAATTTAAGAGTATACCCAAGCTGGCTCACTGGTCCCCGCCCTCGGCCCTGACCTCATCAGTACCTACAACAATCAAGTCTAGTGAGCCTAAAGACTCAGCATGCATATATCGTAGGTAACGAGTAAATACTAGTAAAATTTTGCATGGGATAAAATATCATGTCATGGGGCATACTGAAAATAACCTGTACTGAGCAATTATAATACGTGCATGACTGAATTAAAATCATAGTAAAAATGTTGCTCCTTGGAGCCCGGTACTGAAATAACTGGTAATAATTTTCTGTTGAGATTATGTTCTACGCATGTGGCCCCTGCACTGAGCTGAACTGATCGGTAACTGGCTACCGGGGGAGTATCAAACTGAACTGAACTGACCGGTCACTGGCGACCGGGTGGTACCAAACTGAACTGATCGGTCACTGGCGACCGAGTAAATAGTGCTCCCAAAATAGTGAATTGACCACAAGCAATATCGCATAAATCTCAAAA
>NC_133309.1:5452573-5463638 GCF_012295235.1 Primulina huaijiensis
AAAAAAATCTGTGCAGAATTTTACAAAAATTTGCTGTCATATTTCGGTTTTCTTGCATGAAATCGTGTACATATGATGTTTAAAAATACCTATATGGCTTGATTGAAGAGAAAAGGAAAACATATACATGCCTTGATGTCGTTTGAATGAAAAACGAAAGAATACGGCGACGCGGCGCGGAGGAGACGGAGTTACTTCTCTTGTTTTCTTTCTTGTTTTTCCTCCTTATTTTACCCTATGCTCTCACGGTTTTTCAGTGCTGAAGGAGGCTGGAATTTTCGAGATTATGGAGTGGGAGGGAGTCTAGGAACTTAAATGGGAAGATACAAGATAAAGGGAACGGAAAATATTCTTTCTATCTACTAGTTTGAGTGATAAGGAAAAGAATGATGTCAAAGATTTTTCTTGGGGATATTAGAGGTGCATAAGGACGATTTTGAGGTCTAGGTGCAAAGGGATAATTGGTTTAATTAAATCTTGGTAGTGATTTAAAAGTTGGGGAGGATAAATCTATCTAGAATATTTAAGGGGATAAATAAAGAATGAGTTGAAATAAAAATCACAATTAAATCTTTAAAAAAACAACATGGCCGATTTTATCTAGCTAGGTTGGGTGGGATCTTGCTCCATTAATTATCATAGAAGATTTGTTGTGATATAATTATCTCTCAATAAAAATAGATAGGAAGACTATTAATTAAATGGGTTGTCAAATATTTTTAAATCTTAAACAAGGGTGGCCGATTTTTCTACTAAATAAATGGGGTAGGAAAATTGCTTAATTATCAATTAATGAGGATTAAAAGTGTAGGAATTATCAAACCAAGAAATGATTAAGGAAATGATATCAATGGAGAGTTGCCAAAATAATCAAGATTGGGTTGGATAATGAGGGGGCCGAAATTTTGAATGCTAAATTAGGTAGAAATATTGCTTAATTCATGTATTTTAAATATTTAAAGTTTTATCTACCCATTAAGTATTAATTAATTAGTTAAGGAATAACATTATCTTGCATACATGGTTAGATATTTAAATCTTAAAGGTAAATTTACTATCATGATAAATTATAATTTCTTAACTAAAATAAGTCTAGATTAACTTATCTCAATTGGTCACATATTTAAATTTAGGCTATTAATTAAATTATTGGACATAAAGAATTTATTTGCTACTTATCTCAAGTTAATTAAATAAATCCCTAAACCTTCTTTTATTTTAAAATGATTTATTATTTATCTTAAATAAATTCTAAGAATATTTTCTTAATATTAAAATTTATTTCTTTACTCCAACTCCGGTCCGGCCTCACTTAATGAACTGAAAAGAATAAAATTTAAACTACTGAATAAAATATTTAGCTTCAAAGAATGCATTTAAATACTCATGCAATGAAGTCAATTTAATTAAAAAAAATTAGAATTATGCATGGCTTATACGCAGTCTAATTACGGGTTCTACAGTTGAAGTTAGAGTTATTTGATCGTGTGCAATCAAATAACAAGGTATCATTTGAGGATGCAGTGACAAGGGCTGAGATGGCTGAGTTGGTTATGCAGGAGTATGGGGCTCAGAGACGATTATCAGAGCCTACTAGGGAGTCATTGCGACCGCAGGGACAATCTTTTAAATATCAGAAGGGTTCATCTTCTTCAGCAGCATCATCTGGGAAGCGCCGATTTGATTCACGACATGTTGAGAGTCGTGGGAGCAGTTCCCAGTCTGTTCAGGGACAGAGAAGGGAGTCCAGAGCAGTGAGATGTTTTCGTTGTGGGGGACCTCATCTGATCAGACAGTGTACACAGACCGAGATCACCTGTTTTGATTGTGGCGGTGTGGCCATATAGCGAGACAGTGTCCTAGCCGTGAGGGACAGCGAGAACCCAAGAGTGATAGAGGTAGATCCTCAGAGAGAGGAGGACGACAGCCTCAGCAGTTTACACCACGACCTTCTGGAGGACAGCCACGTAGGCAGGGAGCTGATCCGCCTCAGGCACAGGTGTATGCGTTGACACGAGAGCGGGTAGAGGAGGCATGAGAGGAGATGATAGCGGGTAAGTGTTATTTATGTTCTTATCCTGCTTATATTCTTGTTGATACAGGTGCCTCACATACATTTATATCGAAGAGGTTTGTGGTTGAGCATCATATGCGCTCGTCTCCATTGTCTATGCCTCTTTCTGTTTCGACATCCTCTGGAGTTGATATATTAGTTGTATCGATGATATCAGATGGTATTATTTTTTATGAGGGCTATGAGTTGAGATCTGATATGATTATTCTAGAGATGACTGATTTTGATTGTATTGTGGGAATTAATGTGTTGAGGAGATATTGTGCGACTGTTGATTGTTATCAGCGGGTAGTATATTTTTACACCGATGAGAAAGAGCGGTGGACATTTTATGGGAAGGGTTCTCGTCCTCGTGTTCTGTTGCTATCTGCTATCCGGATGTCTCGGTTATTGGAGCATGGCCATGAGGGTTATCTTATTTATGCTGTAGATGTGACAGAGAAGAAGAAGGAGGTGGGAATAGAGGAGATACCTGTAGTTGCTGAGTTTGCTGATGTATTTCTTGATGAGATTCTAGGCTTCCCACCAGTCCGTGAGGTGGAGTTTGGGATTGAGTTGATGCCAGGTACTTCCCCTATTTCTCGTGCTCCTTACAGAATGGCACCAGCAGAGTTGAGAGCGTTGAAAGCCCAGTTACAAGACTTGCTGGACAAGGGATACATTCGCCCTAGTGTATCACCTTGGGGTGCACCGGTCTTATTTGTAAGAAAGAAAGATGGAACGATGCGGCTTTGTATTGACTATCGACAGCTGAATAAGGTAACGATTAAGAATAAATATCCCCTCCCTCGTATTGATGATTTGTTTGATCAGTTGCAGGGAACCTCAGTATATTCGAAGATTGATTTGAGGTCAGGATATCATCATATACGCGTTAGAGAGGAGGATATTCAGAAGACAGCATTCAGGACCAGATATGGGCATTATGAGTTTTTAGTTATGCCGTTTGGGTTGACGAATGCTCCAGCTGTGTTTATGAGTTTGATGAATAGGATATTTCAGCCTTATCTAGATCAGTTTGTTGTTGTGTTTATTGATGATATATTGATATATTCTAGGAGTGAGACTGAGCATGTTTGGCATTTACGTTCAGTATTACAGGTACTGCGAAATAGACAGTTTGTATGCCAAACTTAGTAAATGTGAGTTTTGGTTGGATCGAGTGGTCTTCTTGGGTCATGTTATATCAAGAGATGGGATTTCTGTTGATCCAACGAAGGTCGAAGCCGTGTTACAGTGGTCTGCACCTACATCTGTACCAGAGATCCGTAGTTTCTTGGGTTTAGCAGGTTATTATCGTCGATTTATCGATATATTTTCAAATATTGCTAGACCTTTGACACAGTTGACTCAGAAAGGTGTGCGATTTCAGTGGTCTGAAGCATGTGAGAGAAGTTTTCAGGAGTTGAAGCACCGACTGACGACTGCACCGATGTTATCAATCCCTACAGAAAATGAGAGATTTGTTGTTTATACTGATGCATCATTACATGGTTTGGGATGTGTTTTGATGCAGGATCGACATGTTGTGGCATATGCCTCGAGACAGCTGAAACCACACGAAACTAGGTACCCTGTGCATGATTTGGAATTGGCAGCCATTATCTTTGCCTTGTAGATATGGCGACACTATTTATATGATACCTCGTTTACGATTTATACTGATAATAAGAGTTTGAGATTTTTTTTTACTCAGACATAGTTGAATATGAGGCAGAGACGGTGGTTAGATTTATTGAAAGATTATGATTGTGAAATTGAGTATCATCCTGGTCGAGCCAATCTTACAGCTGATGCATTGAGTCGTAAAGTTAGTTGTACTGTAGAGGATGTGAGTCGTTTATCAGCTATGATGATGACTTGTTGTTCCTTGGGATATAATTTTGATATCTCGATGACTCCTATCCAGGTATCTACCTTATTAGCTGAACCTGATATATATGGTTGTATTCATGATGCACAGATGACAGAGGAGAGAGTTCAGCGATGGAAGGAGTTAGTTTCTCGGAAACAAGACACTCGTTTTAGAGTGGCTGATGATGGCAGTTTGAGGATGAAGGATAAATGGGTAGTTCCTGATACACCTGAGTTGCGCCAGGGCCTGTTGCGACGTGCACATTGTAGTCGATATTCTATCCACCCTGGTGGCAAGAAGATGTATTAGGATTTACGCTCTCGGTTTTGGTGGAAGGGAATGAAACATGATGTGATTGATTTTGTAAGTCGATGTCTCAATTTTCAACAGATCAAAGCTGAGAGGAGAAGGCCAGGAGGTGAATTGAGGAGTTTAGAAGTACCGACTTGGAAATGGAAGCACATATCAATGGATTTTGTGACTCATTTGCCAAGAAGCACTGAAACTATTGATGCTATTTGGGTGATTGTTGATCGATTGACGAAAGTTGCACATTTTATACCCTATAGCATGAATAGTACGTATTTGACGATGGCACAGTTGTACATACGAGAGATCGTACGGTTGCATAGGATTTCAGTGTCTATTATATCTGATAGAGATCCTCGATTTACTTCTCATTTTTGGGAAGGATTGCAGACTGCGATGGGGACAGAGTTGAGATTGAGTACAGCTTATCATCCTCAGACAGTTGGTCAGACTGAGCGTACTATTCAGACGCTGGAGGATATGTTGCGTGCTTATGTTATGGATTTTAAATCTGTTTGGCAGTCATCTATTCCATTGATAGAGCTTGCATATAACAATAGTTATCAGAGTAGTATTCAGATGGCTCCATTTGAGGCATTGTAGATCTCCGTTATACTGGGATGATGTTGATCGAGATGCAGTTACCGGTCCTGATATGATTCATGAGATGGAACAGAAAGTAAAGTTGATACAACAACGATTGAAAGCAGCTTAAGATAGACAGGCCGCCTATGCAAATAAAAGACGAAGACCCTTGGAGTTTCAGCAGGGCGATCGAGTATTTTTGAAAGTGTCTCCTTTTCGTGGTACAGTACGATTTGGTATGAAAGGAAAGTTGGCACGGAGATATGTTGGCCCGTATGAGATATTGCACCGGATAGGCACTTTGGCTTATCGATTGGCTCTACCTCCATCTTTATCTGGTATTCATGATGTGTTTCATGTGTCGATGTTGCGGAAGTACGAGACAGATCCTTCACATGTGTTGGATATTTCTGAGGTTCAGTTAGATCCTGATGTGTCTTATGTTGAGAGACCAGTTTGTATTTTGGATCGATCTGAACGAAAGCTTCGTAGTAAGCGTATACCGATGGTGAAGGTTCAGTGGCAGCATAGAGGTGTCGAAGAGGCCACTTGGGAGACAGAGCGGTATATGAGGGGGCTCTACCCCTACTTATTCTGATGGTATGACGTATCTTTATTTATGCATGTTATTACTGTTGTTTATTAATTTCAGGATCGAAATTCATTTAAGGTGGGTAGAAATGTAATGCCTGAAGTAAATATTACAACTATAAAATAATATTGATGACATTTTTGTTAATAAGTTAAAAAATATTCAATTTATTTTGATGGTATTTTCGTAAATAATTTGAAAAATAATGAATTAATTTTAAAAGCAAAATGGTAATTAGTGACATATTTTGCTCATATGAAGTCCAAATGTTTTGATATTAGGATATAACATAGAAAACTCAAAGATATAGAAGTTTTATGTTTTGAGTTTTGGAAAATTTGATTGTTTGACATGTCCAAAGAGATATACCGGTGTTAAAATGTTAAATATATTATATTATATTATATTATATTATATTATTTTATTAATATAATATAATACAACATTAAAAAAAAGGATAAATTTGAAACTTAACGTGAATGAATTCAAGAAACTTAACGTGAATGAATTCAAGTTCATTCACAGAAAGTTTCTTTCAACAGAGAGGCACGAAGGAAAAGTAAGAACGAAGTTTTGATTTTCTTTTCGATCTTGTGACTTATCGGTTTATCCAATCGACGAACCGACTTCAGTTCTGAGATCGTTAACACGAGGTCTTCGATTTGAGGTATAAATTTTATAGTTTTGGTGACGTTTGAAATTCGTCGATTTCTGGAATAAATCCGATAAATTGTTAAATCATACTGAAATTGAAGATTGTTGAATAATGTATGATCTTAACGAAGTAGAGAAGATTATTGTGTTGTTGTTTTGAATTATTCTTAATTTATTATAATCAGGGATTTTAATCGTTGAATTGATTGAAGAGTTGTTTGTTAGTTGTTATTAATTCTGATTGTATATTCGAAGTCTACGAAGTATAGGCTACATGTTGACATAAAGTTTTCATAATTTGACGGATGTTGTAAAATAGCCTATTAATTGAAGTTAATTAAGTATGGTGTATTTGATGGTAGTATTGTGAATTAAATACACTAGAATATTAAATTGATGAACGATAAGAATTTATAATCGAGTTTTATATTTTGTTGAATTAATTGTTGTTGGGCTATTTGATGTTATATATTGAGGCTATTATGATTGTGTTGATACGGTGACAATGATCTGATAATTGTTGTTGAATTATTTAGATACAACACAAGCCTCGGGATCAAAGAAATAGCCAGATTATATATATACTCGATTATCAGGTACGTGTTGACGTACGAGCATATGTTGTTATTGTTTAGTATTGATGAATACTATTGCGTTGAACGATGATAAATCACTGGTATTGGGTGATTTGATATTATATCTGTTGTTGTTTATTATCGTTGATATTGTCGGTTGTCGTTTGTTGGGAGACGTCACGTCGATGTTGTTCGTTCGACGATATTGCTTTCGCCGGTGTTGGGGTGCGACGTATCGTCGATGTTATTCGTTCAACGATATTGCTGTCGCCGGAGTAGGGGTGCGACGTATCGTTGATGTTATTCGTTCGACGATATTGCTGTCGTCGGTGTTGGGGTGCGACGTATCGTCGATGTTGTTGTTGCAGTAGTATGTGAGTTATGACGTTGATATCGTTGGTGGTTTGATTGTCCAGAGACAGCAAAGGGAGTATTTCTGTTATCATTCCAGTTATATTTTATATTGTTGATAATATAACTGTTATGTATTACGATGATGATTGTTGTGTATGCTCACCCTTTGGGGTCTGTTTCTCTTGGACAGGTTACAGGACTATGCTGTGAGAGAGGATAGTGGTGAAGGACTAGGTGTGTCTAGTCAAACAGTCATGTAGTTAATAGTAGATAGAGACAATATAGTTTATTGTCTTACTTGAGTTGTATGTGTGTATTTAGTATACTGTTTCTGCTACATTGACGTAGATAGTGTGGTGATTGCACTATGTTGTCGTATATGCATTATATTATTACGTCGTTGAAAAGAAAATTTTTATGCGTATGACGTCACATGTTGTATGATTACATGGCGAGGTTTGGGGCGCCACAATAAGGATCTACAGACTCTATATTGGTGGCCGGGCATGAAGAGGGATATTCTACGGTTTCTCTTCGAGTGTTTGACTTGTCAGCAGGTCAAGGCATAACATCAAAGGCCTGCAAGAAAGCTGAGACCACTCTCTATTCCCGAGTGGAAATGGGAGAACATTACTATGGACTTCGTGACAGGGCTTCCAAGGACTTCTGGGGGATACAATGTCATTTGGGTAATTGTTGATCGGCTCACCAAGTAAGCTCATTTCTTACCGATCAGGAAGACATTCAACATGACTCAGTACGCAGAGCTGTACATCAGAGAGATTGTCAGACTGCACGGGATTCCATAGTCCATAGTGTCAGACAGGGATCCGAGGTTCACGTCTGCGTTCTGGAAGAGTCTTCACTAGGCTTTGGGTACGAAGCTACTGTTCAGTACCGCTTTTCATCCCCAGACAGACGGTCAGTCAGAGAAGGTGATTCAGATTCAGGAGGACCTACTCCGAGCTTGCATGATCGACTTCCAGGACAGCTGGGAGCCAAAGTTACCTCTTATGGAGTTCACGTACAATAAAATTTATCAGGCATCGATAGGTATGGCTCCATACGAGGCACTGTACGGGAGGAAATTTAGGTCGTTAGTTTATTGGGATGAGGTAGGTGATCTTGAAGAGTTGGTTCCGGATATTGTCAGACAGACAACAGATCTAGTGGCCAGGATTAGAGACATGATGAGGACTGCATAGAGCCGTCAGAAGAGTTATGTTGATCAGAGACAGAGAGATCTTGAGTTCGCAGTAGGGGATCACGTTTTTGTGAAGGTCGCACCTATGAAGGGTGTGATGAGGTTCGGAAAGAAGGGCGAGCTCAGTCCTAGATTCATCGGACCATTTGAGATCCTAGAGAGAGTTGGGACACTCGCATACAAAGTGGCGTTACCGCCGAATCTGGCGGGAGTTCATAACGTGTTCCACGTCTCCATGGTGCAAAATTACATGTCAAATTCTTCACATGTGCTTAATTATGAGCCACTTCAGCTGACAACGCACCTACCTTTTGAGGAGAGACCTACGCAGATTCTGGACAAACAGGAAAAGAGACTCTCGAACAAGGTGATCCAGATGGTCAAGGTCAAATGGCTGAATCATTTTGAGGAGGAGGCCACTTAAGAGACAGAGACCGAGATGAGGAGTCGCTACCCGAAGTTATTCGGCACGTTTTTAATTTCGAGAACGAAATTTTGTTCAAGGGGGGGAGAGTTGTAAGGTCCAGGAATTTAATTCACGTAACCTGACTGCATGCAATTGATGAAACTTAAAATTAATAATTTATTATATGTTAAAACCTATATTTTAAAATTTAATTTTCATTAAAATTATAAAATTATGTTATTTTAGTATTGTGTGTTTATATTTAAATGTCTTACTAAATATGTTTTACTTTCAGATTTTCTACGTGTTGGTAAAATAATGAAAACTCAAGCTAGAAAATTCAAATGGAGGTGATTCAAAAATTTTTGGAATCCTTGAGAAATCATCTACAACTTTGCAGAAGACATGATTACCTAAAAACTTGGTTAAGATGATCAAATTGTGAAAATATCAAAAAGAAGACAAATTTACTTTCACCATGATCAGCATATAGTAAAAAAATCATAACTATTTCAATATTTAACCAAATAAGGTGAACCAAGTGGCCAAATTTATATACAGACAATTCCCCACATGTTTGCTGTTTTGAGCTGAGTCAAATTCGGTGATTAAAGTCATGGAACAAAGCATTGAAAGAAGGGACATGGAATTGAAGTTGGAGGAGACAAAGACTACTATTACAACTACATGGCATTAATAAAATTTTTGACCCTTTCTCTCATTTGGCCTATAAATATAGGCCTTGTGCTCGCTTGAGAATCATTCTATCTCATTGTAAAATATAGTGTGAGTGTGTATTAAAGTTCTAAGTGCCAATAAATTTTTCATTTTCCAAATTATGAGTGATGTTTTTAGTGTTGATCAAAAGTAAGTTCATGGAAAGCTAAATCTATTATGTCAAGATGAAGAGAATGAATTCTTGGTGAAGTAAGATTGTTTATATTTTGTATATTCTTTCTTTATTTCTTTTCATTTTGCTAATTTCTTTTCTATTGTAGGTATAAAAATGAATTATTTGTTGTTATCAATTTACATCAAATGCTTGATACCATTGAAGTGGTTATCTTGATTTGTTGTTTAATTTTGATACAATAAATATTTCATCAATTATTATTGTTATATTATACATATATATATTTATATATTTATACAATTATATCATATATTTCATTTAGACGATAGCGTGGCTCTGTCGGTTGTTCTAAATGAAATATTATGATTTAATACTAATATCTAACAATCTAATATTTACTTTATCGCAACTAACTTTTACTTTCCGCATCTAACATTTACTTTATCGCAACTAACTTTTACTTTCCGCATCTAACATTTACTTTATCGCAACTAACTTTTACTTTCCGCATCTAACATTTACTTTATCGCAACTAACTTTTACTTTCCGCATCTAACATTTACTTTATCGCAACTAACTTTTACTTTCCGCATCTAACATTTACTTTATCGCAACTAACTTTTACTTTCCGCATCTAACATTTACTTTATCGCAACTAACTTTTACTTTCCGCATCTAACTTTTACTTTATCGCAACTAACTTTTACTTTCCGCATCTAACTTTTACTTTATCGCAACTAACTTTTACTTTCCGCATCTAACTTTTACTTTATCGCAACTAACTTTTACTTTCCGCATCTAACTTTTACTTTATCGCAACTAACTTTTACTTTCCGCATCTAACTTTTACTTTATCGCAACTAACTTTTACTTTCCGCATCTAACATTTACTTTATCGCAACTAACTTTTACTTTCCCGCAACTAACTTATTAAATCATATATTTCATTTAGGCAATAGCGTGGCTCTGCCGGTTGTTCTAAATGAAATATAATGATTTAATTTAACATTTATTTTATGAAGTTATATATTTATATAGTTATATATATATAATCATATGTATCATATATAAAATATCGATGAATTGGTATTTTATATAGTGGGAACTATATTATATTAGGTGTGTTTAAATATCTAATTTTCTTGGAACCATTATTTATGGTGGTTTCCTTTGTTTTACTTTTAGTTAAACAATATTGCATAAACCAAGAATAAATCCTCGAGCTTTGACAAAATTAATAATTTGTAAACTTCGTTCTTGCATTTGTTAATCTATAAATTAATAAATTTAAACTTAAAATAACCTCTCTGTGGATCGATCTCGTACTTACGAAATATATTACTTGCAGACAACCTACACTTGGGTGAATTATAATTTAATTAGTAGCAAGTTTTTGGCGCCGTTGCCGGGGAGGTATAAATTAAGTTTATATTTATTAAATATGTTTTATTTATAAGTATTGTGTTGTATTTTTTTGTATGAGTATTTAAAGTCGAAAAAAAAGTTGTAGACTTATTCGAGTATCTGAAAATAATTTAAACATGGATGATAATTCAAATAATCAAGATAATGATAACAATAATAACAATAATAATAATAATAAT
>NC_133309.1:5464337-5579246 GCF_012295235.1 Primulina huaijiensis
TTTGAAGATGTAATTCATGCATTTATCCAAAAGCAAGAATCTATCAATATTCAAAACAGTCAATCTATGACTGATTTGAAAGAAACTCTTGCAAAATTTGCATCTGCACTTAATATTCATGAAAAAGGAAAATTTCCATCTCAACCTCAACCTAATCCTAAAAATCAAAATCAAGAATTAAAAAATGAAAAAATAGATCAAATAAAATTTTTTATTACCCTTAGAAGTAGTAAAATAATTAATGAACCATATAGTAATGAAAACAAGGATCATTTAAAATCAAAGAGTAAGGATGATAATCCTGATACTTTTGAGAATGATGATACCTTAAATTCTAAAAATAATATGTTAAATGATAAATCATCTGAAATAGTAAATGAATCAAATAAACCTCCACCATTTCCTCATGCATTAACAAATCATAAAAAACAAAAAAATGATTCTGATATCTATGAAGTTTTTAAACAAGTAAAGATAAATATTCCATTATTAGATGCTATTAAACAAGTACCTTCATATGCAAAATTTTTAAAAGACTTATGTACGGTGAAGATAAAATTGCATGTGAAAAAGAAAGCATTCTTGGCTGAACAAGTAAGTTCTATTCTTCAAAATAATTCTAGTTTAAAATATAAAGATCCTGGTTGTCCAATAATTTCATGTATTATTGGAGAAAATAAAAATAAAAAAGCTTTGTTAGATTTGGGAGCAAGTGTGAATTTACTTCCTTATTCAGTTTATGAAAACCTTAATTTAGGAGAATTAAAACCCACTTCTATTACTCTCTTACTGGCGGATAGGTCAATCAAAATACCTAGAGGTATTGTAGAAGATGTGTTGGTTTAAGTTGATAAATTCATATATCCTGTAGATTTTATTGTTTTGGATACACAACCAATACAAGTACATAATGAAATTCCAGTAATATTGGGACGACCATTTCAAGCAACTTCAAATGCTTTAATTAACTGTCGAAATGGAATAATGAAATTGTCTTTTGGAAATATGACTCTAATACTTAATGTGTTCAATTTATGTAAACAATCAAGTATTAATGAAAATGAATATGATAATTAAATTGAAACAATTGTGGAAGAAAATATACAAGAAGAAAACTTAAATCAACAATCTGAAGTTTTTTCAATAGAAAGTTTTGAGTCTGAAAATAATTTTAAATAAGATGATAATACAAAACTTGAATTAAAAGTTTTACCATTCGAATTGAAATATGTATTTCTTGGTGAAAATAAAACATTTCCTGATGTAATTTCTTCCACTCTTCTACCAAATCAAGAAGAAGATTTAATTAAATTACTTAAAAAATATAAAAATGCAATTGGATGGACTTTGAAAGATATAAAAGGTATAAATCCTTTAATTTGCACAAATAAAATTCATTTGGAAGAAAATGCTAAAACATATCAACAACCACAAAGAAGGTTAAATCCACATATGAAAAAAGTTGTTAAGAATGAAGTATTAAAACTATTAGACGCTGGAATTATCTATCCAATCTCAGATAGTAAATGGGTAAGTCCAACACAAGTAGTACCTAAAAAGTCAGGCATCACTATTATAAAAAATAGAAAGGGAGAGTTATTACAAGCTAGGATTCCATCTAGTTGGCGTATGTGTATTGATTATAGAAAATTAAATGATGCAACTAGAAAAGATCATTTCCCACTACCATTTTTAGATCAAATTCTAAAAAAAAGTAGCAGGAAATTCTTATTACTGTTTTCTTTATGGGTATTCGGGGTATTATCCAATACCTATATCATTAGAAGATCAAGAAAAAACTACTTTCACTTGGCCTTTCGGAACTTTTGCATTTAAAAGAATGTCATTTGGTTTACGTAATGCTCCGGCTACTTTTCAAAGATGCAAGTTAAGTATTTTCAGTGATATGATTGAAGAATTTGTAGAAGTTTTGATGGATGATATAACTGTTTTTGGAAACTCATTTGAAAATTGTCTTAAAAACCTAGAAGAAATATTAAAACGATGTGAAGAAAAAAATCTTGTTTTAAATTGTGAAAAATGTCATTATATGATTAAATCTGGGATTGTGTTAGGTCATGTGATATCTGAAAAAAGAATTGAAGTTGATAAAGCCAAAGTTGATGTTATTGCTAATTTAACATCACCAAAAACGATCAAAGAAGTTCGATCATTCTTGGGTCATGCAGGTTTTTATAGAAAGTTTATAAAAAATTTCAGCATAATATCTAAACCAATTTCGAATCTTTTAACAAAAGATACACAATTCGAATGGACTCAACAATGTGAAAATGCTTTTAAAAAATAATTAATCTTTTAATTACATTACCTATTTTACAACCTCCAGATTGGTCTTTACCATTTGAATTAATGTGTGATGCAAGTGATTATGCTATAGAAGCTGTGTTAGGACAAAAAAAAAGAAGGAAAACCGTATGCAATCTATTATGCTAGTAGAACCTTAAATAGTGCCCAAATAAATTATTCAACTACTGAAAAAGAATTACTTTCAGTAGTATTTGCATTAGATAAGTTTCGATCTTATTTAATTGGTTCTAATACTATTGTGTACACTGATCATTCTGACGTAAAATATTTATCAAATAAACAAGATGCTAAGCCAAGATTAATAAGGTGGATTTTATTGGTACAAGGATTTGATATTATAATTAAAGATAAAAAAGGAAAAGAAAATGTCGTAGCCGATCATTTATCTAGAATAATGACTGAATCATCTCATAATGAAATACCAATAAATGAAAATTTTCCAGATGATCAGTTGTTTTATGCTACTATTATGCTCCGGTTTGCTAACATTGTAAATTTTATTGTGACAAATATAATGCCTTCTCATTGGAATTCACAGGATAAGAATAAATTCTTGATAGAAGTTAAAAAATTTTATTGGGATGATCCTTACTTGTTTAAGTATTGTCCTGACCAAATTTTTCGACGATGCATACCCGACAATGAAGTAAGTAATGTTATTAAATTTTGTCGTTCTGAAGCATGTGGAGGTCATTTTTCATCTAATAAAACAGCTGCAAAAATCTTACAATGTGGATTTTATTGGCCGTCTTTATTCAAAGATACGCATTTATTTTGCAAATCTTGTGAAAACTGTCAGAAGATGGGATCAATTTCAAAACGAAACATGATGCCTTTAAATCCAATCATAATTATTGAAATATTCGATAGTTGGGGATAGATTTTATGAGTCCATTTCCATCATCTTTTGGATATACGTACATTTTAGTCGCTGTTGATTATGTTTCAAAATGGATTGAAGCAATTGCATGTAGAACTAATGATCATAAAGTTGTTATAAAATTTTTAAAAGAAAATATTTTTAGTCGATTTGGAATACCTAGAGCAATAATTAGTGATGGGGGAAGTCATTTTATAAATAAATCATTTTCTTCTTTGTTAAGAAAATATGGCATTACACATAAAGTTTCTACCCCATATCATCCTCAAAGTAATGGTCAAGTTGAACTTGCAAATAGAGAAATAAAACAAATTTTAGAAAAAACAGTTAATCCAAATCGAAAAGATTGGTCTTTAAGATTAACTGATGCATTATGGGCATATAGAACTGCATTTAAGACATCATTAGGGATGTCACCATATAGGTTAGTTTTTGGTAAGCATTGTCATTTACCGGTTGAACTTGAACATAAAGCTTATTGGGCAATTAAAGCATTTAATATTAATTTAGATGATGCATCTAAATTAAGAAAATTGCAATTAAATGAACTTGAAGAATTAAGAAATGATGCATATGAAAATTCAAAGATTTATAAAGATAAAACTAAAGCCTTTCATGATAAAAATATTATGAGAAAGTCATTTGAAATTGGACAAAAAGTTTTACTTTATAATTCTCGTTTGCATTTATTTCCAGGAAAACTAAGATCGAGATGGTCAGGACCATTTATAGTTAAATTTGTTTATCCTCATGGTGCTGTTGATATTGAAAATCCTAAAAATAATGACGTGTTTAAAGTTAATGGGCAAAGACTTAAGCCTTTTATAGAAAATGAAATTCTTAATGATGATTTTATGCCTTTATATGATCCACAATAGTTGTTTGATATTTTCATTTTGTTTTTGCAGATTCTAGTTCATTTCCCGGTTAAGTGGCGGATAACGGTACTCCGTGACTATCTAAGTCGGTTTTTTCAGTTTTCCCAAAATAATTGAAATATATAATAATAATATTAATAATAATAATAATAATAATAATATGGATGCTTGTATTGTGAATCTTCGTAAATATTTTGCTTGTTTACCTGATAATGCGTTGAAAAAAATTTATAAAGCTAGATGTGAGCGACTAAGGTTGATGATGTCATATGGCATACCGAATGATATCCGGTTGATAATTGAAGCAAAAGTCCGATTGGTTGGGGAAGCAAGTGAAATAATAATAAGACATATGCCAGGATTTGGTAAAAGCACATATGCCAAGAAACGAAGAGCTAAACGTATAGGTGGATGTCATAAATGTGCAAGGTGGACTTGTAAAGGGAAATGCAAAAATGTTGGAATGACATCAATGAATAGAGAAGATAAAATTTTATTCATTAAGAATGGTCTGAGTAAAGAGCCTTTGGATAATTTTCTAGAGGTTCTTGATACGCATTCTAGTGGGTACGTGCAAAATGAACTTCTTAAACTATGGTGGCAATTTCAACATGAGGAATATCAATATGGACGGTGGAATCAGCCTTATAAAGATCCTACTGTAGTAACGCATATCTGTTTAGATAAGTAAATATATATATACAATTTCGTCTCGGGAATCTGACGTTAAAAGACCCTGTTTGCCAATTTATAAGAAAATTGGATGGGAAGCATATCCTCGACTCATAGAAGGCGTTGAAGCCGTTACTGAACGTAAAATCAGAGGAAGATGTGAGCCACAATCACAACTACGCTGTATATATGTGTTTTAATTTATGTCATTTTTATTTTCTTTTAATAATAATAATTTCCTGTTCAAATATTGACTTTTGGCATGTTACGCTTATAAATTCATATGCTGTGATTTAACAATTGCAGAAAACATATTTCTCAACATGTCGACGTCCACGGTAAGTAAAATCAAAAATATTTGTGTATTTTGTGGATCTAGTGCAGGAAAAGATTCAATTTATGAAGAGGCAGCAGAAAAGCTTGGAATAACACTTGCTAAAAAAAAGATTCATTTGGTATATGGTGGTGGTGAAGTTGGTCTCATGGGAAAAGTTGCAAAAGCTGCGCATGCAGGTGGAAGTGAAGTCTTAGGCATTATTCCGACTACCTTAGCCAGTCTTACTGGACCAACAATAGGAGAAGAAATGAAAGTGGACAACGTGTATGAACGAATTACTCAAATGATTGAACATTCAGATGCTTTCATTGCTTTGCCAGGAGGTTTCGGTACTTTGGAAGAAATATTTCATACTGTTTGTTGGGCACAATTAAATATCCACAATAAGCCAATTGGTTTGTTAAATGTTAACAATTATTATGATAAACTGCTATCGTTTCTTGATGATGTTGTGGAACAGGGATTTATTTCATTAGCTTCGCGAAGGATGTTAGTTTCTGCTACAAGTGAAGGTGAACTTATTGATTTACTGCAAGGATTTAGTCATGAACCAGATTCATTCTTATCTCAACTTAATTGGCCAACATCCAAGAGTAAGAAACGAAAATTCATGTGATGCTGAACTTGTGATTCAACGGTATGTTTTAATTTTTTTTTTCTCTTTAAGGTATTAAATATCTCCTCTTCTTGTTCTCCTCTTAGTTGTTTTTATATAAAAATAAAAAAAAATATATTCATATATATAGTAATAATAATTATAATTTTTAGTTCATATATATATTGTTACTTTATATATTATGTGAAAATAATAATAAAAGTACATCTAATTATATATTATTATATTAAATGAAAATATAAATATATATATATAAATCGGTATATGAGTTTGTTTTTAAAATGAATATGTTTTTATATTTGAATATATAAAAGGAATAGAGAATCTAGGTTGTGATTTTCCGATAAATTTTATTACTAAGGGACTAGTAATAAGATAGTGTGAGGGTGTGATGAAACTTAAAATTAATAATTTATTATATGTTAAAACCTATATTTTAAAATTTAAGTTTCATTAAAATTATAAAATTATGTTATTTTAGTATTGTGTGTTTATATTTAAATGTCTTAATAAATATGTTTTATTTTCATGTTTTCTACGAGTTGGTAAAATAATGATAACTCAATCTAGAAATGTAGAACCCGTAACGTAGACTACGTATAAGCTATGCATAATTCTAGTATCTTAAATTAAAATGATTTTTTTTTATTGCATGATAGGATTTAATTCATGAAATTTTAAAAGTTCATGCATTAGGGTTTCTAGATACATTTCACGCTCAATCGAGGAACGGAGACCAGAGAAATTTCAGGAAAATTATTTTAATTACACGATTTATTTTTAATAAATTATTACAGGAGTTTTAAATTTAATTTTTTTTAAAGTGAGATTTATTGAATATTTGTATCCGCAAGTTTTTATTTTTATCTAATACGCAAATTTTGTCGAATCGTGAGACTTTTTGAGGGTTCGGCTATTATTTTCAAAAACTTTCTAACACGAGATATTTTTCGGGAGTGTGTTTGGATTTAATGGGCATACTTTTAAGTTTATTGAGCTTAAATATCTTCTAAACTTTTAATTTACAATTTAAGGCCCATTAATGGACTTGTTAACTATTTATATATTGCTAATCTCCCACTAAACCTAATTATCCCCTTCATCAGCCGCCCATCCCCTCCAATCCTCAACCTTCACACGATTTGTTGCTGCAAAGTGTTCGGTGACCCCAATTTTCTTTCCCTTCAAGCAAGAGCTCCTCCCTTCTCGGCCGTGTGTGCGTTCCTCGATCGGTTGCTATAAGAATAATCATCAGGCATGCCATGTACTTCCTTTTTCGCATCATTCACGTCGTATATGTTGTCATATGTGTTAAGTTTTTGTCTGGTTCGGTGCTTGCACGGAAAAGTATGATAGTTGCGTTTTCTTCTTGGTTCCCACATGTATATCCTTTTGCATCTCACGTTCAGATGATTTGTGCAAGGGGCCGTGGATCTGGCAAGGTTAAGGGGCTATGTTCGAAGAAAGAGGGTTGATGTATTGCTAGGGTCAAGGGTAGGGGTGCCATGTTGAGGCCGAAGGGTGTAGGGTGGCACGATAGGCTTCGGGCGTGGTGATGGTGTTTAGGTGGTATGTGGGTTGGGACACTCATGATGTTGGAGCGGTGCTGCGGTGATACCAGTAGGTCCAGTAGAATTTGGACGTGATCTTGGGTGGGTTTGATTTGTGGTCAAGTAACTTAGGTGTGAGTTGGAGGCATGGGATTGGTCTTTAAGTGTTCAAAAAAGAAGAAATAATAATAATAACTTATAATGCAGCAGCCTGCCTAGGATGGTTCGAAAATTTAAGGACTCGGTGCTTGAGGTTCTAGGGTCTTTAGGATGATTTTAAAGTGTGATAAAAAGTTGGGAAAAATTTGGTTGAGTTTCGAGTCGATTCGGGTTAAAACCGGGACCCCGGTCCAAGTTTTAAAATAATTCGGTTAAGTTATGATTTGGGCTCGAATTTACATCTAGGAATGCTTGTATATATGTTTTGGGACATTTTAAGGAGTTGGGTAAGATTCGGGTTAATTTTAGATGTCCAGGGGTAGAATGGTAATTTTTGGGTTTCCAGGGGCAAAATGGTCATTTTGCACCCGGTGTGAGATTTTAGTCCTAGCAGCGCCCTGAGCACAAATCATAATATTTTTAAATGTTCATGCATCACGTTTACGATTTTTACGCTATTATAATAATTATGGTGCATGCTTGATTTAAAGGAATTAAGAGAGAAAAAGTAAGAAAGTGAAGAGCACTCCGTCTCCACCGCGCCGCGTCGTTATTTCGTTTGTTTTCTGTCAAAACAAACCAAGGCATGTTTATATCTTCTTTCACTCTTCAATCAAGCCATATAGGTATTTTTAAATATCGCAAGTACATGATTTTATTGCAAGAAGATCGAAATTGTTCATATTTAATTATGTTAGTTAATTATATTACGTGCAAATATTCATTTTGAGATTTATGCGATATTACTTGTGGTCACTTTACTATCATGCTTAAGTCCGGTCGCCAGTTACCGGTCAGTTCAGTTGTTTCACCCAGTATACTGTGGCAGTAGTCTGATCAGACATACATTATTAAGTCCGGTCGCCAGTTACCGGTCAGTTCAGTTCAGCTCAGTTCAGGGACCACTTGCGTAGACCATAATCTCACCAGAAAATTATTACAAGTTATTTCATTACAGGGCTCCAAGGACAAAAATTTGCACTATGATATTTTCAGTTCAGTTATGCACGTACTATAATTACCATTGAAATGATATTTTAAGTTACACCTCATTACAGGATACTTTCACTTGCATGCGACTTTATTATTTATTTACTTGTTATTTACGATATATGCATGCTGAGTCTTTAGGCTCACTAGACTTGATTGTTGTAGGTACTGATGATGTCGGGACCGAGGGCGGGGATCAGTGAGCCAGCTCGAGTTGGCAGTAGTGGGACCCGAGGACCTCATTTTTAGCATTTATTATTTTTATTGCTCAAACATTTTTATCTACCGTTGGATAAAATTTTTACAGTTATTTTTACAACATTAATTTCTTCCGCTGCTATTTTTAAACATGATACATTATTTAACAGTTTATTTTATGAACTGAATTTTTCATTTAGTTTAAAAAGAAAATTTTTAATTTTTCCGCAAATTTTCAAGTAAAGATTTTTAGGCCTTTACAAGAAAATTCAAATGGAGGTGATTCAAACATTTTTGAAATCCTTGAGAAATTATCTACAACTTTGCAGAAGATATGATTGCCTAAAAAGTTGGTTAAGATGATCAAATTGTGAAAATATCAAAAGGAGGATAAATTTACTTTTACCATGACCAGCATATAGTAAAAAAATCATAACTATTTCAATATTTAACCAAATGAGGTGAACCAAGTAGCCAAATTCATCTACAGTCAATTCACCACATGTTTGCTGTTTTGAGCTAAGTCAAATTCGGTGATTAAAGTCATGGAACAAAGCATTGACAGAAGAGACATGTAATTGAAGTTGAAGGAGACAAAGAATACTATTACAACTACATGGCATTAATAAAATTTTTGACTCTTTCTCTCATTTGGCCTATAATTATAGGCCTTGTGCTAGCTTGAGAATCATTCTATCTCATTGTAAAATATAGTGTGAGTGTGTATTAAAGTTCTAAGTTCCAATATATTTTTCATTTTCCAAATTATGAGTGATGTTTTTAGTGTTGATCAAAAGTAAGTTATTGGAAAGCTAAATCTATTATGTCAAGCTGAAGAGGATGAATTCTTGGTGAAGTAAGATTGTTTATATTTTGTATATTCTTTCTTTACTTCTTTTCATTTTGCTAATTTCTTTTCTATTGTAGGTATAAAAATGAATTATTTGTTGTTATCAATTTACATCAAATGCTTGATAGTTGATACCATTGAAGTGGTTATCTTGAGNCGGTTGTTCTAAATGAAATATAATGATTTAATTTAACATTTATTTTATGCAGTTATATATTTATATAGTTATATATATATAATCATAGGTACCATATATAAAATATCGATGAATTGGTATTTTCTATAGTGGGAACTATATTATATTAGGTGTGTTTAAATATTTAATTTTCTTGGAACCATTATTTATGGTGGTTTCCTTTGTTTTACTTTTAGTTAAACAATATTGTATAAACCAAGAATAAATCCTCGAGCCTTGACAAAATTTATAATTTATAAACTTCGTTCTTGCATTTGGTAATCTATAAATTAATAAATTTAAACTTAAAATAACATCTCTGTGGATCGATCTCGTACATACGAAATATATTACTTGCAGACAACCTACACTTGAGTGAATTATAATTTAAGTAGTAGGAGCAATCCAAGATTTTTATTTTTAAATATGTGCTTAATTATTTTTATGCATTTTATGCATAATTCATGCATGATAGGATTTATTTCATGAAATTTTAAAAGTTCATGCATTTGGGTTTCTAGATGCATTTCACGCTCGAACGAGGAACGGAGATCGTAGAATTTTCAGGAAAATTATTTTAACTACACGATTTATTTTTATAAATTAATTTAAAGCTTTTTTAAGTTTATTTTTAAAAAATGAGATTTTATTGTGTATTTTTACCCGCAGTATTTCATTTTTAACAGTACGCAAATTTTATCGAATCGGGGGACTTTTTAAGGATTCGGCTAATATTTTCAATAACTTACCAACACAAAATATTTTTCGGGAGTTCTTTTGGATTTAATGGGCCTACTCTTAGACTTATTGGATTTAAAACTCTTTTAAAAACTTTTAAAATACAATTGTGGCCCATTAACTTAGTATCTATATAATTGAACATGATTAAACCTAAACCCAAACTTTTGCACTCACACACCAGCCGACACCCTATTTCAGCACTCCTTGTCCTTGGTTTTAGAAAACAGCAGCTGAAGGTTTAAATCCTCTCTTGGTTTGCGAAAGAAAAACTTCTTCCGGGTCTCCATTGCATCTTTCTTGTTCTTCAATCGTTAAGGCACGCCCCGTACCCTTGTTTCTGCATCATTTACGTCTTATAAATATTGTGATGTGTTATATGTGTGTATATCTCGATCCAGCCATACCAGGGAAGGTTTTCGTTTTTTTTTTTGTCAAATACATGCATTCTTTGTTTCCACTCACGTTTTCTGTGATTTTTTGCAAAGGGATGGTTGTCATGTGTGCTGAGGGGTTGATTTAACCAAGAAAGAAAAGTAGGTAGGCCGGAGGTGCAGCTCGGTCTAATTTCGTTGTAGAAGTTGAGGGCCGATCGTATGAGAGCTTGGGTGAGGCTCGATCTACGCTTCTATCATACCAGCTTGAAAGGATCGGTTAGAAAGTAATAAGTGTTTAGAAGGGAGGGTTGAATAAACACTCACGGATTATATGTTCTTTTCGAAAATTGAGTTCAGTTTAGTGACAAACTGACACTCGGTATCTTGTCAGTCGACAACAATCAGTTTAACTGAAAGAAACAGTTGTGGAAGTAAATTGACTAAAAGATAGAATAACTGAAATAAAATGATAATTGAAATAAAATGCTCAGGGTTTGTTTTTGGATGTTCGGAGAATAGAATAACTCCTACGTCACCCCTTCTATCACGAAGATAGGATTTCCACTAAAAGACTTTGATCGAATACAATAGTTGTACTGACCCACTTCAGTTTGGACTTATCACTGCCAAAACTGAAACTATTAGTTACAAAAAAAACTTCTACAGTTCGTCACTGATCTTAGCACAACGTAAAGAATCTAGCAAAGATTACAACGTGCTAATAAGCTCGAGAATGTAGCCTTGAATGCTACTGATAAAACTAATAAGTGTGAGCTTTTGATTTGCGTAATGATTTTAGCAGCGTAACAGCTTGAATAGAATAGTTGCGTTGAAATTGCTTCGTTGTTCTTCAGCTGCTCTCTTCAGCTATTTATAGGCTTCTCTTCCATCGGTAACTTGATATGATATTTGAATATTATATCCGTTGATTGCCACGTCAATATTCCTATGACATTCATACATTGTAGACTCTAAAATGCGGCGTTCCACTACGAGTTGCAGTCTACTTTGTACTGGTGTCGGTTGAATGTCCTTTTCATCTAATGACTAGTATAGCTGAACGATCAGCTGATAAGCGGTAGCTGATAAGCTCATACTGAGTGAATCAACTGGAAACTGATAATTCAGTTGTCTTCGAAAGTGCTGTTAGGTTCAACTGATTAGTTTCCAACTGATCAGTCAGTTTACTTTGTCAGTTCAGTTTAGCTAGATTCAGTTGCCTTTTATAATTCACGCGATACTCTTCAGTTAGGCAAGCTGTGTAGTTCGATTACTTGATCAAGTTAGTCCAATAAATAAACAGTTTGTCAAACAGCCAAAATTATGTTTCCAACACAGCTGTGCGAGGGCTTTCTCCAGCCCTGGACCAGACCCTGGTGGGTCTGAGATGGGACTGGGATGGCTTGAACAAAGTTGGAGTCGATGGAGCGAACAATCGAGTCACGTTGGGTAGAGTAGTCTAGGTAGGGGCTGTTGTCGTGTTCTCGGTTCTTAGGAGTTAGCCGCATGCATGGGGCGGGTGGCTTGGTTCAAGGGCGTTCCATGGGGTCTGGTCTAGGTCCACAGTAGGCTGGTTCATGGCTGGTACAACGAGTTTAGCTTGAGGCGTGAGTTTTTTGGAGAAAAGTGTGCATGAGGCGGTGAATTAGGATAGGACCGAGGTTTTGTCTAGTTCTGGAATTTTCAGCCGTGGGTTTGGGGGCCTAATGACATTTTTTTAAGACTTATTAAGTGTTTTTAAGATATGGTCAAAGTTGGAGAAGATTTGGGTAAATTTTGAGTCGATTCGGGTTAAAAACGGGAACCCGGTCCAAGTTTTAAAACGAATCGGTTAATTTGTATTATGGGCTCGAGTTTACGTCTAGGAATACTTTTAAATATGTTTTGCGATATTTAAGGAATTTTGGTAAGCTTCGGTCAATTTTAGAGGTCCAGGGATGAAACGATAATTTTAGGGTTTCCACCCGAGGTGAGATTTTGGTCTTGGCAGTTCCCTGAGCACAAATTATGATATATTAAATAATTATGCATCATGTTTATGATTTTTATGCTATTATGATAATTATGATGTATGCTTGGTTTAAAGGAAAAATTACGTATACGCATTCGTTTATTTAAGTGATGGATATGTTGACATGTTTTGAAAGAAGTGATTTAGTTGTCACTAACACGATGACACGATGACATGTAAGGCCAGGACTCAGTGGGCGGGTAATGCTGTCGTTGATGATCCTCGCCGCCGGGTACCGCTGTAACGACCCATTACAGGCCTAGTGGACCGCCCATACGGCCCACTGCCCCAATCGACCCAAAGCTATCCCGATCTTGGGCTCTGCTCTATGGGCCTTGGCCCATCTATGGAACTCTGCCCTCACGGGCTTTCCATAGGCGTCGTATGGGTTACTCATAGAACTCTCCAGCCCATGCACTGGAGTCTGTGCCTTCCCAGGATCGAACCCAAGACCACATGGATATATAGGTACTTAGCACAATCCTGGTACCAAACACGTAGATGGATCCATCGACTGACATGATCATACGAAAGTTAGCTAACGAACAGAATTCAAATTAAGTAATTTAACACGTATATGCTGATACGATTATGCATGCTATGATTTTACTATGTTTCGACAGGACACGATTATGTATACGATTTTACTACTGACATGAGATGTATGTTCATTATGCTATTTTTCACTGCTGTGTGCCTGTATATGTACTCGTTATTAATGGTACAGGTGTGTTGAGTCTTTAGACTCACTGGGCGTGTGTGATGCAGGTGAGCTAGATTCTGAGGAGATTGGAGGTGCTGGACTCTGAGTCAGCGGACCTGGTGGGCGACATGACTCGAGGGCCTATGATTTTCCGCACTTATACTATTTTATGTTTTGGAGAGGATACGTTGATTTATACGTTGTTTCATTTTACTGTTGATGTTAGGATTTTTACCCGTCTTTGCTCCGTATATTTTATTGGTAATTAATTATGATAACTTTTAAATGATGTTTTTAAGTAGGATTGCATACATGTGATTTATTTAAATGTTATTTTCAAAATGAGAGCTTTTAAAAAAAATATATTTCAGCATTTTAAAACGAAAATGAGTCGACGTTACACTCACTGTCCGAGGATAGTATTCCAATAGACCTGGCGCTCGAGCGGTAATATATTACCGCTCGAGTGCGCCTCCAGTTTGCAGTATGTTTTGTTTTCTTTTAGATTTAAGTTCAAATAGTGGGTCCGTACCTTTTATACCTTGGGAAATGTTCATACTTCATATTAGGATTGTTTCGGGGGTCGATGTTGTGATTTAGTATGATAAGTTAATATGGATTAGTCCCGAGTGTTCTAGAAAGTCATAAGTTATTAATTACTTTGGTGGTAAGCACGATTGGCATGGTTGAGCTATGAAATTTAAGTTGTATGAAATACGTGTCAGTATGCGCAGCAATAGCCCAAGCGAGATCCAACGAATCCCTCAACGCTATGTAAGTATGTTCGACGTGCAAAAGAAAATGTTTATGTTTTTGAGGTATGCGAAATGTCTTGTTGTGAGAACCCGGAAATTTCGATCCGAAGCAAATAATGTAAGAAATACAAACTTGAAATTTAGCTTCAAGCTTAACAACTTTCATTCTAATTATAAACTTAAATATGAACTTAGATTTTCAGCTAACATAACTCGAGGATGTAGCTTCAGAGCTCGGAGATTAATTCAACATGAAGCCGAGCTGCAAATAACCGCATCCATTGAAGTATTGTCACTGGAGGTGTAAAACCCCAGCTCAAGGACGCGATTCTTCAGCTCAAAGCAGCTCAACCAATCTTGTCCTAACAAGAACAAAAAGGGAGCTACAAGATCAGCCAAGCGTTTGGACAAATTAAATGTGCAAGAAATAACTTTTGAGTTAACCCATGAAGGAGCTGCTGGAGGAGCTAAGAGCTAGGACATAATAAGGATGCAAGAAGTGAACCTTTAGAAAATCAAGGTGACTCTTAAAGCTTACATGGAAATTTGGAGTGCAATAATGGCTAGCATGGGAATTGAAGAATTCATGGAGATTTGAAACACAATAATGACTAATCTTGGAGGCCAAGATTTCGGCCAAGGCTAGGTGAAAAGGCCAAGATTTTTCTATAAATACCACCAAGTCACATGCAAGAATGCACTTTCAAAATCCCTCAAAAAACTCTTCAAAATTTCGGCCCTCTCTCCCTCTCCCAACAGCATTCGGCCGAACCCAAGAAAAGGAAGAAAAGTTCGTGCAGTCCGGAGTTGCAATACTGCGTCGAAGTGCTGTCCAATCAAAGACAGCGTTTGCTAAAGTCACGCCGAAGTGCTGCCGAAATTTCAAGAGAAAGCTTTGTACAAGGAAATCGGTAAGTGGGCTTTTGTTATGTACTTCGTTTCTATTTTAAACTTCGATATAAATAATGTGACATGCATGTTGGTGTGTCATTTTTTCAAAAATATCAGTGTGTTTTATTTGAAAATTTCGATCGATTATGTGTTCTCTTCTGTGCTTCGAATTTCTTGGTTCCGCTGTGTCTGTACGAATAACTCTGAAATCTGAATATCTGAAAACTTCTGTCTGTTACTTCTGAATTTTGTTGCACTGTTATGATTCGAATTTGAAATGGGACGAGAATTGTAGTTCTGTTCTGGCCCCCATTGGTGGGTATAAAACCATGTTCTGGCCTCACCCCTTAGAGCACTAACATATTAGGGACAATTTGACCATGGAAATGAGATGAGTAACAGTGTGTTTTGTCTGTTCTGAAATGATCTGAATTGTTTCGGTTCTGTTCTGAATCATTTGATAAGCTTCGTCTTTTATTCGCTTCGTTTCTGTTGTGTCAAGTCAAGAATATTGAGTTTTAAAAGTATGTTAAAAGAAATTTTTAAACAATTAAGTTCTATATGTATCTCCGGAATCGATCGACCCCCACTTGCTGAGTGTTTCCCAAAACACTCACCCCTTACAAATTTCAGATAAAAATGAAGAACAAATGAACGAGGAGGAGCAAGAAGCGTTTTGGGGATGGTGATCAGAAATCGAGAAATCAAGAAATTGTATTCCTTTTGTTTAGCTTCTGAAAAACTCTGATGTAAAAGTTTATTTCCTTGTCATTATAAGACAACATATTATTTATGAAAAAGATTGGTTTGATTTTATACGAGGCTTTATTGTTTTCAATGTAATTGTTAAACAATGCCGGATGTCACCGATGCTTCAGATTCGGGGCGTGACATTTAAGTGGTATCAGAGCCGCCAGGTTCGTAATCCCGTTGGGATTTTGATAGACAAAATTTGACGGCAAAAGCCTAGTGTATCCCAATTTGAGTCCAACTTTCATCTGTTCTTGAAATCCAACTTTCATCTAATTCTTAAATTTCGAATAGAATTCAGAAATCTATCCCTTCAATCGCTTCGCAATTTTTAGTATCAAAATTTTTCCACGACCACTTTGTTTCTATTATTTGTTCCTTTCTATCCCTTATACGATTCTGATGCTTTGCCTTCGATTTTATCCTAGGATATGGCAGGCAGACCACCCCGAAACAACCGTAACCCTCGTGGCGCCAACCAAAATGAAAATCCACCACCACCTCCGAGAGTAAACCTCAGCCAAGAAGATATGATGGCAATATCCACTATCGTAGCTGCGACGTTGCAAGGATTCGTGAACCCATTAGCTAACGCCATCCAACAACCCCAAGAACCACAACCGCGTGGAATTAAATACCATTATGAATCTCTAAGAAGGAATCGAGTTCCAATTTTTGATGGAAACCAAGACCCGGAAGTCAGTCACAACTGGTTCAAGAACATCGAAACACAATTACATTTACTGGAGATACCTGAAGAACTGAGAGTGGAGGTTGTAACACCGTTTTTGGAAGACCGGGCTAGGAAATGGTGGGAAACTGTGTCGCCATCTTTGACAGAAGTGGAAGAGATCACATGGCAGATTTTCAAGAGAGAGTTTTTGAAACAATACTACCCAGCCGAATTTCGACTACAGAAGTTGGGTGAATTTGAAAGCTTCAAACAGGCTCCTGACATGTCAGTAATGGAGTACACTTCACGATTCAACGATATGGGAACTTATGTCCCAACAATCATGTCAGATGAAACTTTAAAAATACATCGTTTCAAGAAGGGACTCAACAGTCGAATTAGGTCAGCATTGGCAGTATTCAAGCCAAACAACTTTGCGGATTTGATGGGCGCTGCAATGAGCGCAGAAACTGATATCAAGCGACGCGAGGAAGAAAACAAGAACAAAAGGCCGATGAACAATCAATCTACTCAAAATGGTCCCAAGTTTAAGAAAACAAATTATTCAGGTGGGTCTTTCAAAGGAAGCTCTGGCAGTGCTGGTAACACCGAAGGAAAGTGGTGTGATACATGTCAACGGAAACATGTTGGAGAATGTTACCAGAAGACAGGCGCTTGTTTTAAGTGCGGAAAGGTGGGTCATAGAATTAAAGATTGTCCAGACAACAAGGACAAAGGGACGGGGCCCAGTAAACAGCATGAGAACAAGACTAATGCTCGAGTATACGCGATAACCCAAGAAGAAGCTGATAATACCAACGAAGTGGTGGCAGATACCATTTTACTCAATAAAATGCCTGCATATGCTTTGTTTGATTGTGGTGCCACACATTCATTTGTGTCTAGAAGATTTGCTAAAAAGCTTAAACTTAAACATGATACTCTTAGTGAACCCTTAAGAGTGGAAACACCGACGAGTAAAATAATTGAATCGCACAAAGTGTATCGAAACTGTAAAATTTGTATCAGCTATCAAACTTTCAAAGCGGAATTGATTCAACTCAATATGGTTGAGTTTAAAATCATTCTTGGAATGGACTGGTTGGCAAAAAACCATGCCATGGTAGACTGTCAAAGGAAATATATTAGACTTCAGACTTCGAACAAAGAGGAAGTCATATACTACGGGAAATCCAAAGAACGGAAATCTCTACTATTTGCCTCACAAGCCTGGAAGGCCATAAAAGGAGGTGAAGAGATTTATGTGGCAATGATCAATGAGATCAAGGAAGAAGAAGCCCCAACGTTAGAAGATATTCCAATTGTTCAAGAATTTCCAGACGTTTTTCCCGAAGAACTACCGGGTGAGATACCCGATAGGGAGGTAGAATTTTAAATCAACTTGGTCCCTGGTGCTGCTCCCATATCACAGGCACAATACCGAAGGGCTCCAGCTGAATTGAAGGAGTTAAAAGAGCAACTTCAGGAATTACTGGACAAAAAGCAGATTCGCCCTAGTGCATCTCCGTGGGGAGCCCCAGTACTGTTCGTAAAGAAAAAGGACGGGAGCATGAGGCTATGTATTGATTACCGGGAGTTGAACAAGATAACCATAAAGAATAAGTACCCACTCCCGAGAATAGATGATCTTTTTGATCAGGTAAAAGGAGCCAGAGTTTTCTCAAAGCTTGATTTAAGATCAGGATATCATCAGTTAAAGGTCAAAGCAGAAGATATCCCTAAAACTGCTTTTAGAACAAGATATGGACATTACGAATTCACAGTAATGCCCTTTGGTCTGACAAATGCTCCTGCAACATTCATGGATCTGATGAATCGAGTATTCAAACCATACCTCGACAGATTTGTGGTTGTTTTTATAGATGATATCTTGGTATACTCACCAAGTGAAGAAGGACATAGAGAACAGCTATGTCTCGCTCTGCAAACACTACATGAGAAAGAACTCTATGCCAAATTCAAGAAGTGTGAATTTTGGTTAAAGAGTGTGGCATTCTTAGGCCATATAATTTCCGAACTTGGAGTGTCAGTAGACCCAAAGAAAGTAGAGGCAATCAATGATTGGCCACAGCCAAAGACAGTGACTGAAGTAAGAAGTTTTCTTGGTTTAGCTGGCTATTATAGAAAATTCGTGGAAGGATTTTCGTCAATTGCCATTCCTCTTACCAAACTTACTAAGAAGAACTCAAAGTTCATTTGGAATGAAGCATGTGAGAAGAGATTTGAAACCTTGAAAACAAAACTCGCAACTACACCGGTATTAATCCTCCCTAAATATGGCAAGGACTTCACAGTATATAGTGACGCTTCAAAAGGAGGGCTAGGGTGTGTACTTATGCAAGAAGGTCAAGTAATTGCTTATGCCTCATGGCAGTTAAAGCCGTATGAGCAAAATTACCCAACTCACGACCTTGAATTAGCTGCAGTAGTGTTTGCGCTCTAAATCTGGAGGCACTATCTTTATGGAGTAAAATGTGAAGTATTTACCGATCACCAGAGCCTCAAGTACATTTTCACTCAAAAAGAGTTAAATATGAGGCAAATGAGATGGATGGAACTTCTAAACGATTATGATTTGGTAATCAATTATCATCCAGGAAAGGCGAATAAGGTGGCTGATGCATTGAGTCGAAGAAATTTTGGGAAAGTAAGCTTATCTTCACTATCAGCGCAACCAGGACTACAGGAAACCATCAAATTGAAGCAAGGTCAAGACACCTCCATCCTTAAAATTAAAGGACAAATCCAAGAAGGAAAACTTCCAGAGTTTCAAATTGATGAAAACGGTATCCTTTGGATGAAAAGACGGTTGTATGTGCCTGATATCGATGGAATTTGAGAAGAAGTAATGACCGAAGCACATAAATCAAGATTTTCAATACATCCGGGAAGCACCAAAATGTACCGAGACTTGAAGAACAATTACTGGTGGAATGGAATGAAGAAAGACGTAGCTGTCTTTGTTTCCAAATGCCTAACCTGTCAACAAGTCAAGGCAGAACATAAAAAGCATGGAGGACTTTTACAACCATTGGAAATACAAACATGGAAATGGGATAACATATCCATGGACTTTATAGTTGGACTACCAAAATCAAGACAAAGTCATGATGGAATCTGGGTAATCGTTGACAGATTGACCAAGTCTGCCCATTTCTTGCCAGTACGAATGAATTATAATTCGGATAAATTAGCCACTTTGTATATGGACAACATAGTGAGACTACATGGAGTTCCATCAAGTATACTGTCTGACTGAGATCCAAGATTCGTATCAAAATTTTGGAAAAGTTTCCAAAAAGCTATGGGAACCAAGGTTACTCTCAGCACGGCTTATCATCCTGAGACTGATGGCCAAACTGAAAGGACTATTCAAACCCTCGAAGATATGCTGAGAGCATGTGCACTGGATTTCTCTTGAAATTGGAATGAACAGTTACCCCTGATCAAATTCGCCTATAACAACAGCTATCATATTAGTGACGAGATGGCTCCGTATGAAGCTTTGTATGGAAGAAAGTGTAGGTCGCCTCTATATTGGGACGAAGTTGGGGAAAAAGCTGTTACAGGACAAGAACTTGTGCAAATAACCGTAGACAACGTAGCTGTGATCAAAGAAAGACTTAAGGCAGCCCAAGATAGACAAAAGAGTTGGGCCGATTTGAGAAGAAGACCGTTTGAATTAGAGATTGGCGAAAAGGCTTATGTCAAAGTCTCTCCTATGAAAGGAGTAGTTCGGTTCAGTAAGTCCGGAAAGTTGAACCCAAGATATGTGGGACCGTTCGAGATACTGGAGAAGGTGGGAACCTTAGCCTACCGTCTAGCTTTACCGCCTGATACGTCCAGGATATATAATGTCTTCCACATCTCACAGCTGAGGAAGTATGTCCCAGACCCGAGTCATGTACTCAAAGTTGCACCACTGATGATCGAGGGAAATCTCAACGAAGAACTCAAATACGAAGAAGTCCCTACCCGAATAGTGGACTCAAAAGACCAAGTATTGAGAAACCGGACAATACCTTATGTCTAAGTACAGTGGTCAAATCACACTGAAAGGGAGGCAACTTGGGAACTCGAAGAGAAAATGCGATCACAATACCCTCACCTATTCGAATGATCAAGCTAATGCAAGTTTCGAGGACAAAACTTTCAATAAGGAGAGAGGGATGTGAGAACCCGGAAATTTCGATCCGAAGCAAATAATGTTAAGAAATACAAACTTGAAATTTAGCTTCAAGCTTAACAACTTTCATTCTAATTATAAACTTAAATATAAACTTAGATTCTCAGCTAACATAACTCGAGGAAGTAGCTTCAGAGCTCGGAAATTAATTCAACATGAAGCCGAGCTGCAAATAACCGCATCCATTGAAGTATTGTCACTGGAGGAGTAAAACCCCAGCTCAAGGACGCGATTCTTCAGCTCAAAGCAGCTCAACCAATCTTGTCCTAACAAGAACAAAAACAGAGCTACAAGATGAGCCAAGAGTTTGGACAAATTAAATGTGCAAGAAATAACTTTTAGGTTAACCCATGAAGGAGCTCAGGAGGAGCTAAGAGCTAGGACATAATAATGATGCAAGAAGTGACCCTTTAGAAAATCAAGGTGACTCTTAAAGCTTACATGGAAATTTGGAGTGCAATAATGGCTAGCATGGGAATTGAAGAATGCATGGAGATTTGAAACACAATAATGACTAATCTTGGAGGCCAAGATTTCGGCAAAGGCTAGGTGAAAGGGCCAAGATTTTTCAATAAATACCACCAAGTCACATGCAAGAATGCACTTCAAAAAACAATAAAAAAACTCTCCAAAATTTCGGCCCTCTCTCCCTCTCCCTCTCCCACCAGCATTCGGCCGAACCCAAGAAAAGGAAGAAAAGTTCGTGCAGTCCGGAGCTGCAATACTGCGTCGAAGTGCTGTCCAATCAATGACAGCGTTTGCTAAAGTCACGCCGAAGTGCTGCCGAAATTTCAAGAGAAAGCTTCGTACAAGGAAATCGGTAAGTGGGCTTTTGTTATGTACTTCGTTTCTATTTTAAACTTCGATATAAATAATGTGACATGCATGTTGGTGTGTCCCTTTTTCAAAAATATCAGTGTGTTTTATTTTAAAATTTCGATCGATTATGTGTTCTCTTCTGTGCTTCGAATTTCTTGGTTCCGCTGTGTCTGTACGAATAACTCTGAAATCTGAATATCTGAAAACTTCTGTCTATTACTTCTGAATTTTGTTGCACTGTTACGATTTGAATTTGAAATGGGACGAGAATTGTAGTTCTGTTCTGGCCTCCATTGGTGGGTATAAAATCATGTTCTGTTCTGGCCCTCATTGGTGGGTATAAAACCATGTTCTGGCCTTACCCCTTAGAGGACTAACATATTGGGGACAATTTGACCATGGAAATGAGATGAGTAACAGTGTGTTTTGTCTGTTCTGAAATGATCTGAATTGTTTTGGTTCTGTTCTGAATCATTTGATAAGCTCTGTCTTTTATTCGCTTCGTTTCTGTTGTGTCAAGTCAAGAATATTGAGTTTTGAAAGTATGTTAAAAGAAATTTTTAAACAATTAAGTTCTATATGTATCTCTGGAATCGATCGACCCCCACTGCTGAGTGTTTCCCAAAACACTCACCCGTTACAAATTTCAGATAAAAATGAAGAACAAATGAACGAGGAGGAGCAAGAAGCGTTTTGGGGATGGTGATCAGAAATCGAGAAATCAAGAAATTGTATTCCTTTTGTTTAGCTTCTGAAAAACTCTGATGTAAAAGTTTATTTCCTTGTCATTGTAAGACAATATATTATTTATGAAAAAGACTAGTTTGATTTGATACGAGGCTTTATTGTTTTCAATGTAATTGTTAAACAATGCCGGATGTCACCGATGCTTCGGATTCGGGGCGTGACACTTGTGACCAAATATGAACGGGTTTGGAAGTCCGTGAACGTGGCCGAGGACCTCTCCACCCTGGTAAAGCATAATCGGGTTTAGATCAGGATTGGAAAGCGGTAAAGCATGACCAAGGACCAATCCACCCGGTAAAGCAAGATCGAGGATCTCATGTATGTGGCAGTGGACATTCCTGCCAGCCCAATATTGTGGTTTGGTCTGATCAGACGCACTATGTTATGGGTCACTTGCTTTGAAACATATCCCTACGCAAAGTGATTATGTTTATGTACGTTCAAGTATGTATTATGCAAGTATGTTTATGAAAAAATTTTACGATATGATGGCACGTCTATGTTTATGTAAGCATGTTCAAGTTTAAGTATTTACGCTATACTTTAGAATGTATGTTGTTTTATTATGTATTATTTGCTAATCTCAGTTTATACATGTTGAGTCTTTAGACTCACTAGACTTGATCCATGCAGGTGAGGACGAGCGTGATGAGACGAGAGGCGGGGATCGGTGAGCTGGCTCGAACTGTGCAGTGGACTTACCCGAGGACAGCCTTAGTTTTCAAGGATTTTATTTTATGCATGATAAAAATTGTTTACTCTGATTTTTAACGAATTTCTTTATGTCATTTTAAAACAAGTACTTGTTACAAGTTCTTTACCTTCCAAATATTTCGTCAAACATTTTATTGGTATTGTATTTTGAAAGATGATTACTTAATTAAGAAAAATCTCTATTTTCTGCAAATTTTAAGTATGTTTAAAAATACGGTACGTTACTACATGTCAGAGCCCTAACCAGTGGTATACCAACTAAAAGATGATGTTGGCCACAACTAGCAAACCAATTCACAAGTTTGAAGTCCGGATTTCAAATCCACCAATACAGAAGGAAGATGAAGACATCATTCAATCTCTTCATTTTTCTTTCAAAATAAAATTTGTAATATTTTTGGTTTAAGTGTGTTATAATTCCAGCTATTATAAGAAGCTAAACAAGTTACTCCTCATCTACATATTATTACATATTTGAATAAAATAACTAAGATTTACAGCCTCTCTCATGTATTATTTTAAAAATTAAACTTATTTACTATACATCATGAGATATGAAACGATATTGGGTTGTGTTAAGTTTTGTTGAAGGGATATATGTCAGGAACTATCTGTTGCGACTGCGTGGTTAGGCTGTGATGAGAAGTCCGTAAAATCCGGTGGATACAATCCGACGGCATTTTGGTCAAAGAGGTTAATAGTTTAATTGGTTAAATGTAAGCATGATGGAATATTAAAAAAAATTAATTCATGGTCTATAGGCTGGAAACCTTCCGTAGCCCTATGTTTTTAGACATGCTCAATAGTTATAACAACGCCACATACCGAAAAAAGGATTCAAGTATGATTCGCAAAATCTTAAATATAGTAGGGAGCTTAAACTAATTTTTAATAGATAAAAGAGTAAATTTTAAATGAAATTATGGTTTGATGATTTATTTGAAATTTGCTCTTATTTTAAAATATAATATATTTTTAAAAATGAGAAAAAAAAATAAGTAAAACATAAAATAAATAAATGATAACATATGTAACTTGGATATAATTATGAGCTAGTAAAAGGAGATATTTAAGTCTGAGAATAATAATTAATATAAGGTTAATCTATGAAACATTTATAAAACATAAAAAGATTTAATAAAGATATACTAAAGAAATTAAACAATAGAGGATTTTTACCGAGATCAACCTCAGAAACATAAATTCATAAAAAAAATCACCAATAAACATCTTAAATGTCATCTCTCGGCTAAGCGGACTGAAGGGCTACAACATGAATTTATTATTTTACTTGTTAAACTCGAACCTTGTGTTTACCAATTCCTTGTTTATCTCTTACCTTATGTTTTAACCAAAAACCTTTATATTAAATCAAAAATTCAAAAACTCAAATAAATCTTTTAATATCTCATTAAAATTCCAAGTTATAAATAAATACAGATCATGTCATAGTAAGGTAATAATTTAGCACGAATAATTTAGCATGTCATTAAAGCTGAAGGCTAATCTTTATATATATATATATATATATATATAAATTAAAAACAAAAATTCAAAAAAAATTTAAACTTACATATCTTTTCAGCAGAATCTTGAGCTTTTACTGAATACTTGAAATATTTTACAAGGGAAAGAGAGAGAGAAGGGAGCAAACTCAACCGTGTCCCTCTAAATAGAAATACAAGCTACTTATAGAGGGAAGAGCAGGACACGAAATCCCGGATTCCAAAACTAAAAAATAACAGTGTTTGCTTTTGTGAAAGCAAATAGTACAATAGAGGGACATATTTAGGTTTTAAATATTATTTTTCTTAATATTATCTTTTAATTAATTTTTTAATTCTTCAAAAGCATGATTGATAGAAATGTCTTCAAGCATATCATCTTTGGATCTTGAGAATTTTGATTATCATCTTGATCATCATGTGATTTCATCAAATTGATAAATTGAGTATGACTGGAATCTGAGGCCATTCATTTGTCAGATTTTGAATCTGTGCATCTAATGTTCTTAAAGAGATTTTTTTTCATTTCTTAAATATATAAATCAATAATTTTTTCTTTGGAGTAAATATCAAAATATTTCTGAGTGATTATTTTAAAAGGACTTACAGACTCTTGTCCTTTTTCTTTTTCTTATTTTTTTATAATAATCCTGTTTATAGGATTTAATTTTTTCCCTCCATTTGAAGAAGAGACTCATGGCTATAAATCTTTCCTGTTTCAGGATCTTCTCTGAGCAATTTGTCTCACAAATGCCATAGGTAAGGGATTCCAATATCATTGAATCATGATTCAGGTTTCCATTTCTAGATACATGGGATAAAAAATTCTGTAAAGAATAAGCATAGATCCCAATGATCCAATTTTCAGAGAATTGGGCAGTGACACTTTGAAACGTCCACTATTTTTTAACTTTAAAATCCTACTAATTTTTTTTACATACTTTCGAAATTCACCATTTAAAATAACTTAACATTTTCATAAATAAAAATAATTTAACATTTAAAATTTCAAGTGCATAAAATTCCTTAAATCATCAATTAAAAAAATTCAACTTCCACCTTTTAACATGATCAAAACTAACTTTAAAACAAAGCATAAAATCTCTAATTAAATCATTAACATAATCTTTAAAATTTTTAACTATCAAGCTAATGCGGAAAAATAAAGGCTCTCGGGAGTGTACTGCTTGCCTCGATCCACTCAAGCGTCAGCGCCTCTCTCAATAACATCATCACCTGCAACATTCGAACCTAGTGAGTCTAATGACTCAGCACGTCCTAAACATGGGTAGCAAATAATACATATACAAGCACATGCATTAAATCATATTTTTATTTAAAATAAGTTTGTAATCATAAATATACCATAAATCATCAAATCGTAAAGCTGTCAATCATTTATCATTTGGGAGAAGTTTAATACTTGAAAATGACTAGCCTTTATCATCTAGTCGACTGATCAGTCTTAGCTCACCATTGCTGAAACGTTCACTACTCGTTTTCTTAAAAAATAATAGGAAATTTTTTTTTTTTGTAAAACCCTCACCAATTCGGCCAAACACATACAAAAATATATAAAATATTTTTGACATCATTTCAAATAAAACCACCAACTAATATTTGAAAATCAAAAGAAATAGTTTAAATAGTAAAATCGTCAAATCTTTTCAAACCCTAACTTAGCAAAATCGCTAAAACTAACAACCACTCAAAAACCACTAAAAACATAAATAAGAGGTCGGAAAAATATCTTTTAACATAATCATAAATGTAAATGCGGAAAACTAGAAGCGCCGATCATCGTGTTATGTGACCTTCAGTCCAGCAAAGTCAATCATCCAAGCCTCCCTTAACATTATTATCAAACTCACCTACATCAATCATACCTAGTGAGTCTAAAGACTCAACACATTATATTCTTGATAACGAATAATACTTTTACAATCACATACGACAGTTAAAAATACTTATAATTAAAATAACATTTCATGACATGCATAAAATTAAACACAAACATTTTCGTAAACATTTTCATATCATTATCAACATGTCCATATTCATATTATTATCAACATATTCATACACATATTATCATCAACATATACGTATTCTTTTTTCCTTTCGTTGAATTCAAATCGTTAATTGTGACATTCGTGTTCGTCTACGTATTGGGCAATGGATCCATCTACAAGTAACCACAGTACAAGGCGGTGGGGACATCAGCGACACTCTCACCCGTCAACTGAGCCTTGGCCTTACGTATTAACATATCATATCGTTACAATGGAAATACGATCGTCGGGTTCCCTCTAGGGCCTTCTCCCGTAAACGGGCTCCATTAGTGGCCTTCTCCCTCACGTTATCTTCAACATATCATCGTATCATCGTAATAGTCACAATTACTTCACTTCCTTCAATTTTTCGTATTTTCATCACTTTATATAAATTAAACATGCATATATCGTTTTTCTTTTAAACCAAGCATGCAACATATCTTTTAACGTTATCTTTTCATCATAAAATTCCATAAGCATTTAAAATAATCATTTTAACATATAAAAATCCATTAACATCTAAAATAAAAATTTTAACATATATTTCAAAATAAACATTTTAACATATAAAAATCCATAAACATAAACGTTTTGACATATAAAAATCTATAAACATTTAAAATAAACGTTTAAACATATTAAATCATAAAAATATGTAAACATTTAAAATAAATATTTTAACATATCAAAACTCCATAACCGTTTGAAATAATCATATTAGCATATAAAACAGCATTCAGGACACTGTCATGACGTTTACTAATTTTTGGGTGTAAAATTACTGTTTTACCCCTAAACGTAAAATTTCACGTTTTTAACATTTTCTTTATTCCGTCGACTCTAGACCATCCCAAATAATTATTTAAGCTTACCTTAATTTTTCCGTATTTTTATTTGGCTTAAATCGATGACTTTTAAATTAATCTTTAAATATAACGTATTAATGTGTTTTAATCCCGAATTAAACCAAACTTTAATATAAAATTCCTATATTAAAAACTTAGACTTTTAATAATTATTTGGCCCACGTGAACTATGACTTGACCCCCGTGAGCCATGTTTCAATTTATTGTTCAATGAAAACCCTAACTGAACCAAGCCTTAAAGCCCTAGAGCCATCTTTCATTTTTACCGATCCACCTTCGAGCTGGCCTGAGCCAACTTCAGACCATCCCTCGTATGGACCCTGACTGGACCCTTAGAACCCTTAGGACTTGAACCCAAGTTGAAAACCAAAGCTGCCAAATCAGCACTTCAACCGACCGAGAACTCCCACGTAGACTAGGACTCTTGTTTTCTTGCTTAGCCACTTAACCCACGAGCCAGCCCTTGAACCAACCCCTCATGCACCCTCCTAGGACCCTAATGACTCGACCTAGCCCTGCCCAAAGCCCCCTGACCGAGCCATCTCTCCCTGGACAAGCTGCTACACCTGCCCCTTAATGTTTGTCGGGTTGGTAGGACTCCTTCCCAGCCCTGGTGCTCGAGTCCTAGTGTGGCTAAGACTCCATCCCTGACCTCTCACGGACCCTAGCGAACCCTGGTCCCAGCCGAGACCAAGCTAAGCCACAAACTCTTTACAACCGAGCCCCTCAAACACCATAACAGAAAAGTGGTTCTAGCTTGTGTTCTACGTGTGGTGCAACGTTTTTGTTGTGACTTAGACTCCTTAAACTTGTGTAAAACAACCCTTGATCCATACCCTAATCATGGAAGCCCCTTATGATCATATTAAACATGATTTTGGATGAAAACACAAGCTTTTAGAAATCACATGAGATGCATATACGAAAATATAACATGATGCAACTTGTTTTTCATGCAAAACTATTTTAAATAAATACTATGGTGTGATGGATAAGTAAAACAAAGAATATGACGTGTCTTTGCGTTTTTAACTCACAAATAAACGTTGACGATTGCGAAGAACGACGACGAACGACATTGGCTAGAAATCCTTGCTATTTTCGAAACTTTTCCCTTGAATATGATGTGTGTGCCTTGTGTTGTATATTGAGTGAAAAGTGTTAGGGATTTGTTGTGGTATGGGGCGTGTGAATGGTATAGGGTTAGGGTAGGTTTTGTATATTAAATAGTTAATTAAAACACTAATCAAGTTTAGGCCCATTAGGAAGGTTGATTAGGCCCATTAATGCTTAATTAAAATCTTTTGTTTAATAAAATTTGTGAATTTATTAGTCGGGTTGCGAAAACGTTCGTATTTTTGGTTGAAAGTTGAAAATCCAACATCGATAAAAATTACGTCCCGGCGTATAAAATCACCTCAAAACTCCTTATTTTCAAAAATAATAAAAACATCAATCATATTTTAAATAATTAAAAACAATTATTTAATAAAAAAATTTTCATTTTTCAGCCTTCGGTCTCCGTTCCTCGATCGCAACTCGAATAACTTTTTTTTAAAATTCATTTTAATGCAACCATGCAGAAAATTATATTTTAAACATGTCAACATGCACAACATAGTTTATTTATGCAATTAAAACAATAAATTGAAATACAAAAAGAATTTCATATCTTGCATGTATGTGGTTTACGTGGGCCTTCAAATTTTCGGGACGTTACAATTGCGCATGGGGAGGGGTATTAGGCACCGACGTAAAATGGAAATACGGTCGTTTGGCTCCCTCTAAGGCCTTCTCCCGTAAACGGGCTCCCTCTGGGGCCTTTTCCCTCACGATATTCCCAAATATCATATATCATATCCTTTATGTCACAGTCAATTCACATCCTTTAAAATATTTTTTTTTCTTTTTAATCATAAAAATATAGTGTCCTTTCCATATTTGAAAATTAGCATTTTTAACCGTAAAAATTTCACAACTTTACCATAAATCATAAAATCTCATATTTTCTTCATAAACGTTTTAAAATATCATTTAGCATGCGTTATGATTCTTCGGGACACTGCCAAGCCTTTCATACAACCCGAGACCAAAAAATGACCATTTTACCCTTGGATCCTAAAATTCCCGATTTTGACATTTTTTTACTTTTATTGACTCGAGCCTATCCCAAATCATCTTATAAGCTTAAATTTGTCCTCTGATATTTTTCTTAGAAGTAAACCAGAATCTTTCGATTTAATAACTTAATGACCAAACCATAAATCGTTTTTAACCCGAATTAATTCAAAACTTAATATTTTCTTCCCAAATTTTAAACCTAAACTTTTCATCCTTAAACTTAACATGACATCTTAAATACACCCATAAACATTTCTTAGACGTAAAATTAAGCTACTCAACTAATTTCTCAATTTGTTTTAACACTTAACTGTACGTCCTGATTTTAATCCGAATCGACTCAAAACTTTACCAAACGTGAACCATAGCTTATTCACACCTAACCATACCCTACGCAACCCAAATCAAGCCATTTAAAATCCTCAAACGAGGCTAGGAAGCTGCTGGAAAATTTTGCTCGTTCGAACCAAGCCCTAGTTTGCACAAACCGTTGATTCCCTCGACCCTATCCCATGGCCGACCAAACCAGGCCCTAGCTGACCATCTTAGGACCTAGACCACCCCTAGGAACCCCACTCGAACGAGCCTACAGTAGCAAGCAAGCCACAGCCCTCAACCCATCAATTACAAGACCCACGTGTCCCTAAGCTCTCGACTCCAGCCCTACACTTGTACCAGCAGCCCCTTGATCCATCTAAGACCTTGACTAGCCTCTCTTAGGACCTTTGAACGTGACCCTACCTCAGCTAAGAGCCGTGCCTTCCTTCGAAGCCAAGTTCGAAACCCTAATCCCATCAATATTTTTCGTTCATCATGACACACTACCATGTCCAGCCCTTAAACATGCACCTAAGGACCCTTAAACATGTGGAAAAACGTCCCTTCCCATAGCCCTATAATGGCAGCCGTTTTGTGCATCAAAACCATAAATTTAGAAACACAAAAACTCAAGTTTTGTTCATGTTATGCCATAAAAACGAAAATAAAAGGAGAATTTCATATTTTTCATGCAAACATGATTAAACACACATAATATGATTTTAATGGTGCAAAAAGAAGTTTTGGAAACGTGCTTTTGCATTTCAAACACTCGAAATACGAATACCGTAACGATGGAACGTCGGTGACGAACGGAGGACGATTTTTATTTTTATTTTTCTACCCTTTTTCTTGTCAAAAACCCACCTTGGTATGAAAGGGAGTCAAGTGATCATTGTTGGAAGGAAGAACGAGGAAGAAAGTCGACGAACGAAAGAGGAAAAAAATCGAAATCTTCCCCCTTGACAATCCTCATAGTTTCAGCAGTTTGTTTTTCACTTTGAGTAAACGTGAATTTGTGTGTGTGTGTGTTGGTGTTTAGGGGGGTGTGTGTAGGACTAGGACTCTTATTTATTTATTATCTTCTTTTTTAAAAAATAAATAATTTAATTACTTATTTAATGGGCTTAATCAACCTAATTTTTAATTAAAAAATTAGGCCCATTAGGATTAATAAATTTATTAGGCTTAGATTAAAAGATTTAAAAATACTTATTTCCAAAAAAATATCTTATAAAATACATAAAATTCTTTGCTCCCACTAATTAATTAATACTTGACCTTAAAAATGCAATAATTATTAAAATATTTAAAATAAATATTTTCTCAACTAAAAATAAAAATTTAGTTTTTAAATATTTAACAACTTAAACGTCTTCGGTCTATCGTTACGACCAACCCCCGAATTTTGTCTGAAAATTTTTAAATCATGAAATCAAACAAAATTACACAATTAATCATTCGGTTGGAAACTGAAATTTGGTGGTTTGACAAATTGAGCTTAATCTATCGAACAAATGATCAAGATAACTGAAAGAAACTGATCTAAAAATACGCAAACTATTGGTTGTCTAACTGAAGATTAATACGTAAAAAATCAACGGCAACTTAATCTAGCTAACTGAAGTTGTAGACGACTGAATGATCAGTTGGGAACTGATCAGTTAGACTACAGTCAGTTTATCCTTTCGGATTTGTCAACTGATAAAGCAGTTGAATACGTCATCAGTTAAAAACGTAACTATCAACCGACAGATAGTACAAAAGCAAGACTGCAACTTTTAGTGGGAACGCCACTTTTCAGTAATGCAACAGTGTACTTATTTTCAAAAGAATGTTGACGTGCCCATACAACGGATATAAAGATTCAAATCGCATTCATTGTTACCGTTGGAAGCAAGCCTATAAATAACCAAGAAGAGCAGCAGAAAATAGTGAGAACCATTGTAATGCCTGAAGTAAATATTACAACTATAAAATAGTATTGATGACATTTTTGTTAATAAGTTGAAAAATATTCAATTTATTTTGATGGCATTTTCGTAAATAAGTTGAAAAATAATGAATTAATTTTAAGGGCAAAATGATAATTAGTGACATATCTTGCTCATATGAAGTCCAAATGATTTGAGATTTGAATATAACATAGAACACTGAAAGATATAGAAGTTTCATGTTTTGAGTTTTGGAAAATGTGATCGTTTGACTGATCCAAGGGATATACCGATGTTAAAATGTTAAATATCATATATTATATTATATTATATTATATTAATATTAAAAATAAAAGAAAATTGAAAATTGTGGCGGTGGAAGAGTTTTGGAAAATGTGATCGTTTGACTGATCCAAAGGGATATACCGATGTTAAAATATTAAATATCATATATTATATTATATTATATTAATATAATATTAAAAATAAAAGAAAATTGAAAATTGTGGCGGTGGAATGAATTGAAATTCAATTCCACCGCACCAACATACAGTGTTTGACGGAGAGGTGAGACAGAGGAAGGAAACAATATTTTGATTTGTCTTTTCGATCTTGCGACTTATCGGTTTATCCAATCGATGAACCGACTTCAGTTTTGAGATCGTTGACACGAGGTCTTCGATTTGAGGTATAAATTTCATAGTTTTGGTGATTTTTTGAAATTCGTGTTGATCTGGAATAAATCCGATAAATTGTTAAATCATACTGAAATTGAAGATTGTTGAATAGTGTATGATCTTAACGAAGCAGAGAAGATTATTGTGTTGTTGTTTTGAATTATTCCTAATTTATTATAATTAGAGATTTTAATTGTTGAATTGAGATTGGAGAGTTGTTTATTAGTTGTTATTACTTGTGATTGTATATTCGGAGTCTACGAAGTATAGGCTACACGTTGATATAAAGTTTTCGTAATTTGACGGATGTTGTAAAATAGCCTATTCTTTAATGTTAAATTAATTAGTGTGTATTTGATGGTAGTATTGTGAATTAAATAGACCAAAATATTAAATTGTTGAACGAGAAGAATTTATAATCGAGTTTTATATTTTGTTGAAGTAATTGTTATTGGGCTATTTGATGTTATATATTGAGGTTGTTATGATTGTATTGATACGGTGATAATGAGCTGATAATTGTTGTTGAATTATTTAGATACAACACAAGCCTCGGGATCAAAGAAATAGCCAGATTATATATATACTCGATTATCAGGTACGTGTTGACGTACGAGCATATGTTGTTATTGTTTAGTATTGATGAATACTATTAAGTTGAACGATGATAAATCACTGGTATTGGGTGATTTGATATTATATCTGTCGTTGTTTATTATCGTTGATATTGTTGGCTGTCGTTTGTTGGGAGACGTTACGTTGATGTTGTTCATTCGACGATATTGTTGTCCCCGGTGTTGGGGTGCGACGTATCGTCGATGTTATTCGTTCAACAATATTGCTGTCGCCGGAGTAGGGGTGCGACGTATCGTTGATGTTATTCGTTCGACGATATTGCTGTCGCCGGTGTTGGGGTGCGACGTATCGTCGATGTTGTTGTTGCAGTAGTATGGGAGTGATGACGTTGATATCGTTGGTGGTTTGATTGTCCAGAGACAGCAAAGGGAGAATTTTTGTTATCATTCCAGTTATATTTTATATTGTTGATAAATATAACTGTTATGTATTACTATGATGATTGTTGTGTATGCTCACCCTTTGGGGGCTGTTTCTGTTAGATAGGTTACAGGACTCTGTTGTGAGACAGGATAGTGGTGAAGGACTAGGTGTGTCTAGTCAAACAGTTCTGTAGTTTATAGTAGATAGAGACAGTATAGTTTATTGTATTATTTTAGTTTTATGTGTGTATTTATTATACTGTTTCTGCTACACTGACGTAGATAGTGTGGTGATTGCACTATTTTGTCGTATCTGCATTATATTAGTACGTCGTTGAAAAGAAAATTTTTATGCATATGACGTCACATGTTGTATGATTACGTGGCGAGGTTTGGGGCGCCACAATTGGTGGTATCAGAGCATATGTTAGATGTCTGGGATGGTTAGAAGTTGGGTTTGTGATGAGGGAGTTGGATGGCCATATTATCTGCGTGTGTCTGTGCATTTGACTTGTTTTTTATGATTTCTTGGTATGATTGATTGTTCTTTAGTTGCGTATGCTTTTGTGCGAAAGGTTTGATGATGATTACTGGATTGTAATTGTTAAATGTTATGATTTACAATTTGATTTCCAGTGATGGCAGCTAGAGAACAGGTACATCCGCACGAGGAAATGGAAGAGGTTGACAGTGGGTTGGGGCAGATGAATCCATTGCCACCTCCTCCTATGGGACAGGCACCTGCAGATCAGCCTTTATTACCTGGTGAGTTGACTTTGACACAGTTCAGCAGTTATCTTCCGCCGCGATTTGATAGCTCTGAGACTGGCGAGCGAGCAGAGGAGTGGAGTGAGAGGATAGAGCAGATATTTGTGACTGCACCGTGTGCTAGATCTACTTGGTTACGATTGGCTACATTTCAGTTTTCGCGGAATGTATTATTATGGTGGCAGACGACTGAGGCCGGATTTAGAGCTCAGGACCGTACTGTTTATTGGGATGTGTTTCGGTCTCGTTTTCTTGATAAATATTTTTCTATAGCAGCCAGGCAAAAGAAAGAGAAAGAATTTGAAGATTTGAGACAGGGTAGTATGTCTGTTGCTGAGTATGAGACTCGATATTCTGCATTACTGAAATATGTGCCACATGTTGCTACGAATGTTCATGCGAAGATGAGGCACTTCTTGAAAGGGTTGAAGTTAGAGTTATTTGATCGTGTGCAATCAAATAACCCGGTATCATTTGAGGATGCAGTGACAAGGGCTGAGATGGCTGAGTTGGTTATGCAGGAGTATGGGGCTCAGAGACAATTATCAGAGCCGACTAGGGAGTCATTGCGACCGCAGGGACAATTTTTTAAATATCAGAAGGGTTCATCTTCTTCAGCAGCATCATCTGGGAAGCGCCGATTTGATTCACGACGTGTTGAGAGTCGTGGGAGCAGTTCTCAGTCTATTCAGGGGCAGAGAGGGGAGTCCAGAGCAGTGAGATGTTTTCGTTGTGGGGACCTCACCTGATCAGACAGTGCACACAGACCGAGATCACCTGTTTTGAGTGTGGCGGTGTTGGTCATATAGCGAGACAGTGTCCTAGTCGTGAGGGACAGCGAGAGTCCAGGAGTGATAGAGGTAGATCCTCGGAGAGAGGAGGACGACAGCCTCAGCAGTTTACACCACGACCTTCTGGAGGACAGCCACGTAGGCAGGGAGCTGGTCCGCCTCAGGCACAGGTGTATGCGTTGACACGAGAGCAGGCAGAGGAGGCACGAGAGGAGATGATAGCGGGTAAGTGTTATTTATGTTCTTATCCTGCTTATATTCTTGTTGATACAGGTGCCTCGCATACATTTATATCGAAGAGGTTTGTGGTTGAGCATCATATGCGCTCGTCTCCATTGTCTATGCCTCTTTCTGTTTCGACACCCTCTGGAGTTGATATATCAGTTGTATCGATGATATTAGATGGTATTATTTCTTATGAGGGCTATGAGTCGAGATCTGATATGATTATTCTAGAGATGACTGATTTTGATTGTATTGTGGGAATTAATGTGTTGAGGAGATATTGTGCGACTGTTGATTGTTATCAGCGGGTAGTATATTTTTACACCGATGAGAAAGAGCGTTGGACATTTTATGGGAAGGGTTCTCGTCCTCGTGTTCCGTTGGTATCTGCTATCCGGATGTCTCGGTTATTGGAGCATGGCCATGAGGGTTATCTTATTTATGCTGTAGATGTGACAGAGAAGAAGGAGGAGGTGGGAATAGAGGAGATACCTGTAGTTGCTGAGTTTGCTGATGTATTTCCTGATGAGATTCCAAGCTTCCCACCAGTCCGTGAAGTGGAGTTTGGGATTGAGTTGATGCAAGGTACTTCCCCTATTTCTCGTGCTCCTTACAGAATGGCACCAGCAGAGTTGAGAGAGTTGAAAGCCCAGTTACAGGACTTGCTGGACAAGGGATACATTCGCCCTTGTGTATCGCCTTGGGGTGCAACAGTCTTATTTGTAAGAAAGAAAGATGGAACGATGCGGCTTTGTATTGACCATCAACAGCTAAATAAGGTAACGATTAAGAATAAATATCTCCTCCCTTGTATTGATGATTTGTTTGATCAGTTGCAGGGAACCTCAGTGTATTCGAAGATTGATTTGAGGTCAGGATATCATCAAATACGAGTTAGAGAGGAGGATATTCAGAAGACAGCATTAAGGACAAGATATGGGCATTATGAGTTTTTAGTTATGCCGTTTGGGTTGACGAATGCTCCAGCTGTGTTTATGAGTTTGATGAATAGGGTATTTCAGCCTTATCTCGATCGGTTTGTTATTGTGTTTATTGATGATATATTGATATATTCCAGGACTGAGGCTGAGCATGCAGGGCATTTACGTTCAGTATTACAGGTACTGCGAGATAGACATTTTTATGCCAAACTCAGTAAGTGTGAGTTTTGGTTGGATCGAGTGGTCTTCTTGGGTCATGTTATATCGAGAGATGGGATATCTGTTGATCCAACGAAGATCGAAGCCGTATTACAGTGGTCTGCACCTACATCTGTACCAGAGATCCGTAGTTTCTTGGGTTTAGCAGGTTATTATCATCGATTTATCGAGAGATTTTCAAAGATTGCTAGACCTTTGACACAGTTGACTCAGAAAGGTATGCGATTTCAGTGGTCTGAAGCATGTGAGAGGAGTTGAAGCACCGACTGACGACTGCACCGGTGTTATCAATCCTTACAGAAAACGAGAGGTTTGTTGTTTATACTGATGCATCACTACATGGTTTGGGATGTGTTTTGATGCAGGATCGACATGTTGTGGCATATGCCTCAAGACAGCTGAAACCACACGAAACTAGGTACCCTGTGCATGATTTGGAGTTAGCAGCCATTATCTTTGCCTTGAAAATATGACGAAACTATTTATATGGTACCTCGTTTACGATTTATACGGATCATAAGAGTTTGAGATTTTTGTTTACTAAGACAGAGTTGAATATGAGGCAGAGACGGTGGTTAGACTTGTTGAAAGATTATGATTGTGAAATTGAGTATCATCCTGGTCGAGCCAATCTTACAGCTGATGCATTGAGTCGTAAAGTTAGTTGTACTGCAGAGGATGTGAGTCGTTTATCAGCTATGATGATGTCTTGTTGTTTCTTGGGATATGATTTTGATATCTCGACGACTCCTATCCAGGTATCGACCTTTTTAGCTGAACCTGATATATATGGTTGTATTCTTGAGGCACAGATGACAGATGAGAGAGTTCAGCGATGGAAAAAGTTGGTTTCTCAGAAACAAGACACTTGTTTTAGAGTGGCTGATGATGGCAGTTTGAGGATGAATGATAGATGGGTAGTTCCTGATACTTCGGAGTTGCGCCAGGGCCTGTTGCGGCGTGCACATTGTAGTCGATATTCTATCTACCCCGGCGGCAAGAAGATGTATAAGGATTTATGCTCTCAGTTTTGGTGGAACGGAATGAAACGTGATGTGATTGATTTTTTACGTCGATGTCTCAATTGTCAACAGATCAAAGCTGAGAGGAGAAGGCCAAGAGGTGAATTGAGGAGTTTAGAAGTACCGACTTGGAAATGAGAGCACATATCGATGGATTTCGTGACTAATTTGCCAAGAAGCACTGGGACTATCGATGCTATTTGGGTGATTGTTGATCGATTGACGAAAGTTGCACATTTTATGCCCTATAGCATGAATAGTACGTATTTGACGATGACACAGTTGTATATACGAGAGATCGTACGGTTGCATGGGATTCCAGTGTCTATTATATCTGATAGAGATCCTCGATTTACTTCTCATTTTTGGGAAGGATTGCAGACTGCGATGGGGACAGAGTTGAGATTGAGTACAGCTTATCATCCTCAGACAGATGGTCAGACTTAGTGTACTATTCAGACGCTGGAGGATATGTTGCGTGCTTATGTTATGGATTTTAAATCTGTTTGGCAGTCATCTATTCCATTGGTGGAGTTTGTATATAACAATAGTTATCAGAGTAGTATTCAGATGGCTCCATTTGAAGCATTGTATGGGAGACGTTGTAGATATCCGTTATACTAGGATGATGTTGATCGAGCTGCAGTTACCGGTCCTGATATGATTCGTGAGATGGAACAGAAAGTAAAGTTGATACAACAACGATTGAAAGCAACGCAAGATAGATATGCTGCCTATGCCAATAAAAGACGAAAACCCTTAGAGTTTCAGCAGGGCGATCGAGTATTATTGAAAGTTTCTCCTTTTCGTGGCACAGTGGTATGAAAGGAAAGTTGGCACCGAGATATGTTGGCCTATATGAGATATTGCAACGGATAGGCACTTTGGCTTATCGATTGGCTCTACCTCCATCCTTATCTGGTATTCATGATGTATTTCATGTGTCGATGTTGCGGAAGTATGAGCCGGATCCTTCACATGTGTTTTATATTTCTGATGTTCAGTTAGATCCTGACGTGTCTTATGTTGAGAGACCAGTTTGTATTTTGGATCGATCTAAACGGAAGCTTCGTAGTAAACTTATACCGATGGTGAAGGTTCAGTGGGAGCATCGAGGTGTCGAAGAGGCCACTTGGGAGACAGAGCGGCATATGAGGGAGCTCTACCCCTACTTATTCAGATGGTATGAGGTATCTTTATTTATGCATGTTATTACCGTTGTTGATTAATTTCGGGGTCGAAATTCATTTAAGGGGGTAGAAATGTAATGCCTGAAGTAAAGATTACAACTATAAAATAGTATTGATGGCATTTTTGTAAATAAGTTGAAAAATATTCAATTTATTTTGATGACATTTTCGTAAATAAGTTGAAAAATAATGAATTAATTTTGAGGGTAAAATGGTAATTAATGACATATCTTGCTCATATGAAGTCCAAATGATTTGAGAGNCGGTTTATCCAATCGACGAACCGACTTCAGTTTTGAGATCGTTGACACGAGGTCTTCGATTTGAGGTATAAATTTCATAGTTTTGGTGATGTTTGAAATTCGTCGATTTCTGGAATAAATCCGATAAATTGTTAAATCATACTGAAATTGAAGATTGTTGAATAGTGTATGATCTTAACGAAGCAGAGAAGATTATTATGTTGTTGTTTTGAATTATTCCTAATTTATTATAATTAGAGATTTTAATTGTTGAATTGAGATTGGAAAGCTGTTTATTAGTTGTTATTACTTCTGATTGTATATTCGGAGTCTACAAAGTATAGGCTACACGTTGATATAAAGTTTTCGTAATTTTACGGATGTTGTAAAATAGCCTATTCTTTAATGTTAAATTAATTAGTGTGTATTTGATGGTAGTATTATGAATTAAATACACCAAAATATTAAATTGTTGAACGAGAAGAATTTATAATCGAGTTTTATATTTTGTTGAAGTAATTGTTATTGGGTTATTTGATGTTATATATTGAGGCTATTATGATTGTATTGATACAATAANTGTTGTTGAATTATTTAGATACAACACAAGCCTCAGGATCAAAGAAATAGCCAGATTATATATATACTCGATTATCAGGTACGTGTTGACGTACGAGCATATGTTGTTATTGTTTAGTATTGATGAATACTATTGCGTTGAACGATGATAAATCACTCGTATTGGGTGATTTGATATTATATCTGTCGTTGTTTATTATCGTTGATATTGTTGGCTGTCGTTTGTTGGGAGACGTTACGTTGATGTTGTTTGTTCGACGATATTGCTGTCGTCGTTGTTGGGGTGCGACGTATCGTCGATGTTATTCGTTCCACGATATTGCTGTCGCCGGAGTAGGGGTGCGACGTATCGTTGATATTATTCGTTCGACGATATTGCTGTCGCGGGTGTTGGGGTGCGACGTATCGTCGATGTTGTTGTTGCAGTAGTATGGGAGTGATGACGTTGATATCGTTGGTGGTTTGATTGTCCATAGACAGCAAAAGGAGTATTTCTGTTATCATTCCAGTTATATTTTATATTGTTGATAATATAACTGTTATGTATTACGATGATGATTGTTGTGTATGCTCACCCTTTCGGGGCTGTTTCTGTTGGACAGGTTACAGGACTCTGCAGTGAGACAGGATAGTGGTGAAGGACTAGGTGTGTCTAGTCAAACAGTTCTGTAGTTTATAGTAGATAGAGACAGTATAGTTTATTGTCTTATTTGAGTGTTATGTGTGTATTTATTATACTGTTTCTGCTACACTGACGTAGATAGTGTGGTGATTTCACTATTTTGTCATATATGCATTATATTATTACGTCGTTGAAAAGAAAATTTTTATGCATATGACGTCACATGTTGTATGATTACGTGGTGAGGTTTGGGGCCCCACAACCATTCAATCAACCAAGCTGTTACTCTGCTGAAATCTCTTCAAGCTTTCTGTTCAGACTCAAATATTTCAAAGGTCACACTTAGCATTTACATTCATAGTATTCAGGCTTTATATTGAGCTTCAAGCACAAACGCTTACTGCTGTATCATTCGATCTTATTGAAGATCAATTGTGCTAAATAGTTTCAGTCGAGTACTGTAAATTGTATCGTAACTAAGAGTTTCAGTTTTGGCATTGTTAAGTCCAAATTGAAGTGGGTCTGTACAAATCTTTGTATTGATCAAAGTTTTTTTAGTGAATATCCTATCTTTCAGATAGAAGGGGTCACGTAGGAGTGATTGAAATCTCCGAACATCCATAAACCTTGTGTTCATTAATTTCAGTTTTATTCTATCTATCAGTCAGTTTATTTCCGTACTATTATTAGTTAACTGGTTGATATTGACAACAAGATTTCCGAGCTCAGTTTATCACTAAACCGACTCATTATTTGAAAATAGGTGAAAAATTTATAAGTTTTTATTCAACCCCCCTTCTAAACACTTCTTCACCTCCCAACCAATCCTATCAAGTGGTATCAGAGCAGTTGAATTTTGTTCTTGAATATTTATACATACAAACTGAGTACCATGTCTTCTTTCAATAAAATCCCAATGTTTTCCAGAGAAGATTTTGACGATTGGAAAATTAGAATGCAGTCTCATCTAGTTGCACAAGATGATGACATGTGGTACGTTATCATTGAAGGACCCATGATAATACTTAAATCAAACACTGCTGTTGCTATAACTGAAGGTGCACCACGGCGTATTGAAAAACCCAGAGATGAGTGGACAGCTGAAGATAAAAGAAAAGCCAATCTGAACAACGTAGCTAAAGATATCTTGTACAAAACGCTGGATAAAGTTACTTTCATCAAAATAACGATGTGCAAGACTGCCAAAGAAATCTGGGAGAAGTTGATCCAGCTCTGCGAAGGCAATGAGCAAATCAAAGAAATTAAACTCTCAGTTGCTGTTCAAAAATTTGATAACGTCAATATGAAGACTGGAGAGTCTATGCACGAATATGATGAAAGAATCAGCTGCATTATAAACGAACTGAATGCACTTGGAATGGTGTATTCCAACAAAGAAATCGCGCTGAAGGTTGTCAAAGGTCTTCCCAAGGAGTGGGATGTTAAAACCATGGCCATGAGAGAATCAAAGGACCTGAACAAAGTCGAATTTCATGATTTATTTGCTGATCTAAAAGCCTATGAGTTCGAGTTACAAACAAGAGAAGGAGAACCATCCACACCAACTACTACAACAGCTCTTAGTGCTGTCAAACTGGTCCAGTTGAGAAAATTGCTGATCAGTTAAGCAATGACGCAATGTCATTGTTTGTCAAAAAATTTGAAGATTCATGAGAAGGAATCAAGGATCTTTTCAAAGACAATATGAGAGGAATAACAACAAAGAAGATTGCCGAGCTGAATGCTGAAAGGAGCAAAAATCAATCCATGATTCAGCAGTTAATGCTTGAAAATCCAAAGAAAACTGAGCTTATTCAAGCGTGGAATAAATCATCAGTTGCACTAGCTAAAATGAAAGATATGCAAAAATCAGTTACTGATAAAACTGGTTTGGGCTTTAGCAGCCAAGATGAAACTTCCACCAGTGACACTCAGCCAAAACTGAACAAAGACAAAGGACAATACAATAACTTTGTCAAGTCAGTTATGGTACAAGAATAACCAGAGCCAAGTAGACCAGTTGAACAACCTATTGAAAATAAGAACAAGGCTAAAAGATATTGAATTTGTTATAGCCCCAAGAGTTCAACTGACTCGCGAAGCTGGTCACCTAAAAGGTTCAGCTATAAATACCAAAACTCTCGAAATGACTATTTCAATTACTATAACTGTAAGCTAGTTCAGAAAAGATATCGGCTGAACAACCAGTTGAACAAGGCTAAAACACATATTTTCTCATCTGCCCATTTGGAACACAACAACTGGAAAGTCAGTTAGACAAATCCAAGTTTGGGTTCCTAAAAGACTAATCAGTTTAGGACCCAAATAGATATGGGTACTGTGAGTAAGGGTAAGCTTATCCATGGTAATTTATTATTAAATATGTTCTACTTTCGAAAATTTGAAGTATAACTTGATTAGCATTAGTCAGTTATGCGACAGCAATTTCTCAGTACAGTTCAACAGACACACTTGCACAATTAAAGACTCAACTGATGAGATCATTTTAACTTGCAATCGTTGTGGGAATACTTACAAAGTATGTTGGACTGTTCAACTTAATGCACCAGTTTGCTTTATAGCTTCTAAATCCTCTAAAAACTGGTTGTGGCATAAAAGGTTGAACCACTTCAACTTAAAGTCTATTGCTCATCTGGGTAATCATGATCTTGTAACTGGTCTGCCCAAAATAAATTTTTCAAAAGATAAAATTTGTTCAGCATGTCAGTTTTGTAAGCAAGTAAGATCTTCTTTTAAAAACAAGGGTAGTAAATCATCCTCCAGATGCTTAGAACTGCTACATATAGATCTCTTTGGTCCTATACCAATCATGAATTTTGGTGGAATGAAATACATCTTGGTGATTGTTGATGATTTTTCAAGATTTACTTGGGTTATCTTTTTAAAATCAAAAGATCAAACTGCTGCACAATTGATTAAGCTTTTCAAAAAATTATTAAATGAAAAATCAGTTTTAATTGAAAGAATAAGGTCTGATCGAGGGACTGAATTCGTCAATAAAAATCTTTCTCAATTTCTAGAAAATACCGGAATTAAGCTTGAGTTTTCTGCTGCAAAAGCACCTCAGCAAAATGGTGTAGCTGAGAGAAGAAATCGTACGCTTAAAGAAGCAGCTAGAAAAATGCTTGCTGATTCTGGAATTTCTCCAAGGTTTTGGGTAGAAGCAGTAAACACTGCATGTTACACTCAGAAAAAATAAATGTTTAATAAAAATCATTTGAAAACACCATATGAGATATGGAATGGACGTAAAAGTATGGTTTCTTATTTCAAAATATTTAGCTGCAGATGTTTTATTCTCGACAATGACAAAAATCATTTAAAAGCTTTTGATGCTAAATCTGCAGAGGGAATATTTCTTGGGTATTCATCAGTTAAATAAAGCTTATAGAGTATTTTACAAATGCACTTTGAATGTCGAAGAGTCAATTCATGTCGAATTCGATGAATCTACACTAACTGATAAGCCAATTGATCCAGTTGAGCTAGCTGATCGCTTTACAGATATAATTTTGAAGGATGATAGTGAAGAAGACACTCATATCAATCGATATCCTCTTCAAACACCAGAACCAGAAGTGCTGGATCAATCGGTGGGACAAGAAATTGTCCCTGATATTCAGTTGGTAGAGCAAAATGATAATATTCAATTACCAACTGAAGCAGCAACAACTGAAACTAAAGAGAACATTCAGTTGCCAACTGAAACAATTATAGAGATAGATACAACAAATGTTGAATACAGATGGAAAAAATCACATCCACAAGAATTGGTAATAGATAATCCATCTGATCCGGTAAGAACTCGGAGCCAAATGATTATTTTATTTATTAATTCTACTTTTGTTTCTCAACTGGAACCAAAGAAAACTGATGAAGCTCTTACTGATCCTAGCTGGATAAATGCTATGCAAGAAGAGCTAAATCAATTTACCCATAACAATGTCTGGAACTTAGTTCCAAGACCAGTTTCCAAAACTGTTATAGGAGCAAAATGGGTCTACAGGAATAAACTGAACGAAGATGGTTCATTTGTGCGCAACAAAGCGAGGCTTGTGGCACAAGGATACAGGCAAGAAGAAGGAATAGACTATGATGAGACATATGCATCAGTTGAACGACTGGAAGCAATCTGAATATTCCTTGCTTATGCCTCATTAAAAAATTTTAAAGTATACCAAATGGATGTGAAGAATGCATTTTTTAATGGTCAGTTGCAGGAAGAAGTATATGTTGAACAACCACCAGGTTTTGTTAATCACTCTCTTCCTGATCATTTTTATCATTTGAACAAAGCTCTTTATGGTCTTAAACAAGCTCCAAGAGCTTGGTATGAAACACTTTCAAAATTCCTAATTGATAATGATTTTATTGTTGGATCAGTTGATAAGACTTTGTTCAAATTTTCAAAGAATGATCATATTTTACTTGTGCAAATATATGTTGATGATATTATTTTTGAGTCAATTAACCCCAAATTATGTAAGAAATTTGCCAAGTGAATGCAGGAAAAATTTGAGATGAGTATGATGGGTGAACTGACGTTCTTTCTCGGTCTACAAGTGAAGCAATTGGAAACTGATATTTTTATCAGTCAGACCAAATACATGAAGGAACTGCTGAAGAAATTTGGCATGGAGTAATGCTCAGCCGCAAATACTCCCATAAGTTCATCGATTAAATTAGACAAAGATGAAGGGGGAATATCAGTTGAGACGACACTCTACATAGGTTTAATAGGTTCTTTGTTATACCTAATTGCTAGTCGTCTTGATATTGTATTTGTTGTTTGCATGTGTGCTAGATTTCAGGCAAATCCTAAACAATCGCATTTTTCAGCTGCGAAACGCATATTGAAAGATCTTAAAGGCACACAAAATGTGGGCTTATGGTATGCTAACGACTCATCGTTCAATTTAGTTGGATATTCAGATGCAGATTATGTAGGATGTAAGCTTGATCGTAAAAGCACCAGTGGATCATGTCAGTTTCTAGGAGACAGACTGATCTCATTGTTCAGCAAGAAGCAAACATCCATAGCAACTTCCACAACTGAAGCAGAATATCTAGCTGCTGTGCCCAATTGATCTTGATTCAGCAACAACTGAAAGACTATGGAGTCATTGTAGAAGAATCACCAATCTTCTGTGATAATACAAGAAAAATTGTGATTACATATAATCCAGTTCTTCACTCTAGGACCAAGAATATTGATGTCAGACATCACTTCATCAGAGATCATGCTCTAAAGAAGGCAATCAGGCTGGAATACATACCAACTGAACAACAGGCTACTGACATATTCACCAAACCATTACCCGAGGCTAAGTTTTCTCACTTTCGCAATATTCTTTGTTTAATTGATTTGTCTTAATTTTATGTTTGAAGGTGGTTCTATCAATTATTGCCAGTTATCATTCAGTTGATTGTCAGTTATTGCCAATATTTATTAAGTCAGTTAATTGTCAGTTAGTCAATTGCTAATTAGTTAACTTGTATCAGTTAGTATCAAGAAAAGAAAACAACAATGAATCAAAATAAGCAATTTCATTTATAAAATCTTTCGCACAGTACAAGATTCAATTCCATTTCAGTTGCAACTAACCAAAGGGATACCCAAAATAACAATTCATTACAGGGAAGTCTTCGGAAATTTTCTGAGAAATAAAACCTTTCCAGCACTCTCTGCTCCTTCATTATCATCAACTGCAAAAGACCTTCATCAGTAGCAAGATCTGAAGTGTGAATAACATCCATACGCCTCTTATATTTGACCTCAATTGTCTTTTGTTTACCAGTGGCAACCGATCTTTCTCGCTGAATAGTCTGGAGTTCTTGAACTTTAGTCCAGGTGGACATGACTCTCTCAAAGACGAAATCTTCCATGCCTTTCTTCCAACTTTCGAAGCCAGGAACTCCTGCTGAAGGATGAGGATTGTTGGAACTGCTTGCTCGATCCATCTGTGTTTAATTATTTTTGTTAATATCTAATGACAGTGATCATATTTATAGACATATTCAAGAAGAAGAAATAGAAGAAGACGAAGAGACTTCAGTCAACCAATTGGACTTGACTTATTCAGACTAAGTTTCTTTTACGCTTTTATTTATACGCATTTATTGAGGGAGAATGTCGAAATTAAATGGTTAACTAATAAGACAATAGTCAGTTGGTCGTCAACTAAACTGACTCAGTTTTCAACTGATCACTTTGTTACGGACCTAACTGATCTTATCCAGTAAGTTAATTGATTATTCAATACACATTCTATATTAAATAATGTGACTATTAAAATTACGCATCAATTGATGTCTTTCACTGAATAGTGATTTGAAACGTGGACCCTTGTAGTACATTTAACTTCTACACATGTTTTTATCACACGTACACACGATTTCATCCATTTATCTTGGACTGACACGTGTACCCAAAATTTGAACAGTCACAAACATATGTACTTTAACCCGCTTCAATTCAGTTTCTTCTTTTACGCGCATCAACAAATTTCATAGCAAAAAGAATACACAGAGCTTTATCCTTTCGCAGATAATCAAGCTATCATCAATGGCCAACCAAGTCCCAGCATTTATTCTTAATGCGATGGCTATCGGCTTTACATCAGTCTTATCCATTAAGGACGAAGCTGTCAAGGATATATTTCTAAAACTGGAAGTAGCCCGGACTAAAGACGTTTCTGGGATTTTCATCCTAGGAAATCTATCCCAAAGAGATTCAGGACTTCGATGCCAACAGTTTTATCTCCCCTGACGGAAAGATTACTAGTACCGTCAATAGTCAACTGTTGATTGTTGAAGAAGAATCCTTCTGCAATCTTTTCAATCTGTCGACTGATGGCTTAGCAAACATTTCTGATGTGAAAAATTCTGATGTTGAGGAGATGCAATCACTTCTATCTGCTGATGGACGGAAAATCAAAGTTTTCGATCCCAAGAAAGAACTGAAGCCAGAGATTCAGTTACTGGCTGACATAGTGGCCAAGGGGATACTTGCTAAAGCTGGATCATTTGCAGCTCTTACTTTGGAGAAATTCCAAGTTATTACAGCTATCATGGCTGGAAAGAGACTGAAGTGGTCGGCCATCATCTTCAAGATACTGAAGAACATGCTTCAACAATCCAAACAGCCCAAAGGTTTTGCAGTGCCTCTCAGCTATCTGCTGAAAACCAAAGGCATGGTAGGGGACTCTTCTGAGAAGTTATCTAAATTCAAGGTCTTCAATGACAAAAATATTCAGTTGCCAAAGCTAAAACTAGACACATCTCCTGAACAATTTCTCAAGGTCAAAAAGGAGATTGGGACAGCTCAGGAGGCTGCCAAATTAGTTAAGAAGACCAAGAAGCCAACTCAGAAGAAGACAACCAAACGGAAACTGATTTTCAGTGAAACTGAGTCAGAAAAGACTCCATCTCCCAAGATCATGAAAAATCCTAGAACTCTGAAGACCAAACCAGTAGCTGTGCTGGAAACCATTCCAGGTGAGAGACTGTGTTCTGGAGCTGAACAGCCGATCAAGGCTACACTGTTGAGGGCAGTTGCAACTGAAACTTCAACTGAAGGTTAGTTACCTCTTCCAACTGCTCCATCTGAGAAAATTATCACCGAATCTGGCGATAAGCCAAAACAAGCAGGAGTTAAAGCTCCACTGATCTCAATCACTACCCCAATCTCTCTACCGTTTGCAAGACCAAAAGGCATAGTTATAAGAGAGAAAGTGGATGCAACAATATCAAGTCTGAGTATCACGCATGACCTAACTGGCCCAAAAGGAAAGGACAAGATGACTGAAGAGCCCCGACCAACAAACTCAATTCAAACTCACATTGACCTGATTTGGGACGAGGTCAATGAGTTTGCTAAATCAAAGCTGAAAACTTACAATGAGTGGGTCCGATTTCGAACTGAAGTTTTTGCAAAGCAGTTGCAGAAGAAAAAGATTCTGAAGAAATTTGTTGCTTTGGAAAATGTGGTTCTGAAAGTGGTCAAAGCTGCTTCAATTGTTCAAGAACTGGAAAGGAAGAATTACTTCTTTGATCTAGTGCGTGTCAAGAAGCTTGAACAACTGATCACTCGGCTACGCCAAAACTATGAACCAACCAGCCCGACCGCTTTCAATGACAAAGCAGTGCATGATCAACTGGACACAGATCTTCGATCACTGCAAATGAAGATAAAAAGTTGGGAAATAAATCAGGAGTTGATCATCCCAGCAAATGATCAAAGTCCTTCATGAACAGAGAAAACTGAACAATCAGTTCCAGATCTAGAGCAATCCCCAGAACCAGTTGCTGAAACAAATGAACCAACAACTGCTCCTCCCTCTAAGGATGCTCCATCATCTTCTTCAATTCCTCCATCCTCTACTACGGATCTTCAGTTCTACACTGATGCTGAGTTGTCATTGGCGAAAATCGACGAAGTCATACAATCAGTCGCCACTAACATTCAGCTAAATATTTTATCTACAATAGCAGTTGAAGAACCAAGCGTAACTGAACAACCTGCCACAGAGGCTGTCTCGAATCAAACTGAAGAAGCAATTCAGTCGACTGCCGCGACTGGACAAGCAATTCTAGCTGAGACTGACGTGGCTCAGGTTCACATGGAACAATCTAAAGAAGTGAAAACTGAACAGTCATCTACAGTTGTTCAACCAACTGAAAAACCAGCTACAGTCTCAACTGACAAGCAAACTGACGAGCCCTCCAGCTCAACTGATCCTCTGACTTCCTTCCTTCCTCCAGAACGTCACCAGGAAGCTATACCAGAAGAAGTTTCAAAAATGGTCACTGTTGCGACTGAACATAATGATACAGCCTTGGAAATCTTTCATCAAGAAGACAAGGAGCAGGAACCTTAGTCCTCTGAAGCTCTGTCTCCTGAGATACCAACGGGCACTGAATCCATGATCGAAGATATTCAATCCAATCTTCACCATTTACTCTCTTCTATTTCTTATATCAAGTCGACTCAACTGCTGCACACCTTGAAAATTGATTCTATTAAAGAGAATAATCTCAAGAGTTTGCATCAAGTCACGAAGGACATCACTTCATTATTTCTCCTGTTAGATCAGCTGAAGAAGGATCGAGTGACAATTCAAGCTCATTTCCAAACTCAAGACGTGTTCGCACAACGTATGGACTTCTTCCAGAACGTAGTCACGAAGAGAATGGACTTGTTGCAAGAACACATAGTAAATGCCTTATCGACTGTCACTTCGGAAGTTCGCGCTTTATCCAGCAGAGTTGACAAGTTTGACAAAAAGGGGGAAGAGGAAAAAGAGCAATCCAAGAAAAGACCTAGTCAACTGACTGATCAAGGACCAGCTGATAAAAGAGCAAAGAAGTAAAGAGATCCAGATCAATTAGAATACAGTCTTTATATTCTTATTCAGTGGAAGAGTTTGGCTGATTTTGTAAAATTTTTATTCAGCAGAAGATTCTTTTATTCTTTGTACGAATCTGTACTTAGAAAGAGATTATTTTATGTACAAAATATTTAGCTTGATCAATTCACAATTTCTAAGTTTTTTCAAACACCAAAAAGGGAGAAATTGTTGGAAACTGAATTTTTGTGGTTTGACAAATTGAGCTTGATCTAACGAATAATTGATCAAGATAACTGAAAGAAACTGATCTAAAAATACGCAAACTATCGGTTGCCTAACTGAAAATTAATACGCAGAAAATTAACGGCAACTGAACCAAGCTAACTGCAGTTGTAGACGACTTCATGATCAGTTAGACTACAATCAGTTCAGAGCAATCAGTTTATCCTTTCGGATTTGTCAACTGATAAAGCAGCTGAATACGTCATCAGTTAAGGATGTAACCATCAACCGACAGATAGTACAAAAGCAAGACTGCAACTTTTAGTGGGAACGCAGGATTTCAGTAATGCAATAGTGTACTATTGTCAGAAGAATGTTGACGTGGCTATACAACGGATATAAAGATTCAAATCGCATTCATTGTTACCGTTGGAAGCAAGCCTATGAATAACCAAGAAGAGCAGCAGAAAATAGTGAGAACCATTCAATCAACTAAGTTGTTTCTCTGCTGAAATCTCTTCAAACTTTCTGTTCATACTCAAAGATTTCAAAGCTCACACTTAGCATATACTTTCATAGCATTCAGTCTATATATTGAGCTTCAAGTACAAACGCTTACTGTTGTATCATTTGATCTTATTGAAGATCAATTGTGCTAAAAAGTTTCAGTCAAGTACTGTAAATTGTATCGTAACTAAGTGTTTTAGTTTTGGCATTGTTAAGTCCAAACTGAAGTGAGTCTGTACAAATCTTTGTATTGATAAAAGTCTTTTAGTGAATATCCTATCTTTCAGATAGAATGGGTGACGTAGGAGTGATTGAAATCTCCGAACATCCATAAACCTTGTGTTCATTAATTTCAGTTTTTATCCTATCTATCAGTCAGTTTATTTCTGACTATTACTAGTTAACTTCTTGATATTGACAACAAGATTTCCGAGCTCAGTTTATCACTAAACTGCCTCATTATTTGAAAATAGGTGAAAAATTGTCAAGTGTTAATTCAACCCCTCTTCTAAATATTTCTTCACCTCTCAACCGATCTTATCACATTCATTCGCTCAAAATATATCATTAATGAATCCAAAATCATTTAATTAAAATATTTTAAGCAATTTAATAATTTTCATGCATGCGGTCTACGTGGACTAATTTTCAAGCGTTACAAATTCTCCTCCCCTAAATAAAATTTTGTCCTTGAAATTTGTCTAGTCTTGATTATTGAAAAGCTTAGGCTCCCTCATTCACTTCATACTTAATCTGATTGGCTTAAATTTTGCATTCTATCACGCTTTCGCTGCGTACTCTGATGTGACATCTACCATTTTTTTTACCTTATACCAAATTTCTTGATATCAAGAAATCAAAGATTTGACTAACTCTACATTCTTTATCAATTATAAGTCCTAAGTTACCTTAAGCTATTTTATCTTCCCAAGTATTCATTAATTGATTGACTTTATCTTAGGTAATCCTGATCGTATGATTTAATTTCTCCAAAAATATATTCCTATTACCAAAGCGAGTTTATATCCATAGTAATCCTCTAATATCCATGATTATAAAACACCTTAATGACTGATACTTACTAAAACCTCATTCATGTATATGCCTAACATATTGTCCTTAAAACCATCATCAATATATATTCGTCTTCTTAAATCCCAAGCATTCCAAGTACTTAAACCGTTCAAGCCTATCGAGTTACCACTTCACATTATGATTCAATTCTAAATCCCACCATAACATCGAACACTTATATGTAATCTCGGGACTCAAGCTTATGTCAAATGACCATATGTTTACAAAAATCTCAACACTCAAGGGGAGAGAACTTTTATCCACCTTACAACATAATTTTCTCTTAGCATCGTATAACTGAAAAAATTATTATGCTATTATTTCCTCGATGCTTATCTATGTTTGGTGGCATATTTCGCGTAAGGTAGTTATCTTATTGTTATCCCAAAAGGTAGGGTAATTTTCTTATCCTTAAAATGTCATTCCTTAACTAAATGTAGTCAAGATAATTCAAGGTCCTACATCTCCCAATATAAGTGTTTAGGATTCTTAAAATCCAATTTTAATATTCGCAAAGTTAATCATTGACCCAAAAATAATTTTTTTTATATTGGAACTTGAAAATTGATTCATGGAGCTTCAATTCCATCTTTTCCCATAAATCTCATGGTCCGCCGAACCTAGCATCCATAAAATCTTAATTAAATTATTTATCTAATAAAACTTACTACATAATCCCAATACATATTTCCAATTTGTCCCAATATAAATATATCCTAATAACAACTATACTCTTATTCACCAATTAGAACTAAGATTCTCAATTTCATAATCTCTAAAAAAAATATCTATTTTATGATACTACAAGTTGTTCCTTAATAACTTTAAACATTTCTCCAAATGAATTCATCCTTATAAGGTTTAGCGAAAAAGTTTAAAAATAGAGGTTTCTGGACCTTAGAAATCACAGCAATTGCAGATTCAACCCAAAATGAAATTCTTCCTCTTAACTTACTTTCCACGTTTCGCAATTGCTTCGTATAGTCCCCAAATACTATTTCTCCGCAAATCCTATAAACTGAAGCTTACAAAAATTATTCTAACTTCTATATTCTTAGTTTGTATTCCTCGACTACTTCATAACATTACTTCCACAGTTTTTCCTAATATCCAAATATACACGAATTCCTTTTACTGATTTTCTCATTCAGTCATTCGTGCTCTCATGAATTATCTTACTTAAATTTTGGAATCTACAGCACAAAACTCCCAAATTTCTTGATACAATAGCAATCGTTGAACACAAAGGTATTTGTTTTTTACGATAAAAAAATAATAATATTGTCAATTAAATCTTATTTCCAATATTTTTATCATTTGTTATTCACGTCAGAAACTTATAACACCTATAATACAATCGTAATTTTCTATAATCCACTATGATACCCAAAAATTATTAATTCGACGAATCTTACTTTCTCATCAAAATTGCTAATACCCATATTTCTCGTTCCACCTATGACATCCTCATACTTACATATCTGTCTAATTTTCTCAATCGCAATTCCTTATGTAACCCTTAATTTGTAATTTATTTGCTGACTACATTCAAATAGATCCTTTTATTTTTCAGTAAATTGCAACCTAAATCCCAAAGTTCTCGGATTATGTGGGGCCCTTAACTCTTAATCTTTATTACCATACAATTTGATTAGGGTTAATTAATGACAGCGGAAATAGAGTAAAATTTTTCTTTACAATGAGCCCAAAATCTGTCGACGATAATTATAATACTAAAAATAGTATATAATACATTCTCGTCTAAACATATCACATCATAAAATATGCCCACACATAATTAAAGCAACTCATACAACGACTCATATCCTCAGGACATGCCCCGGTATATAGATACATATATACACTGGGATAGACCACTGAGTCTCCACTCAGCTGTGACTCCCTCCAGAAGTACCCTCTCCAGTCTCCTGATAACCTGGAGTACCTGCCATTGTCCACACACAAAGACAACAACAACCCTCTTTGGGAGTGAGCACAAGCTCCATATGGAACAACCACCATATATACAACATGTATAAACACAATGATATATGATATGCAATGCATGCATGTCATGGAGGTATTAGGTCAAATGCTCATCCACTGAACATGTATCAGAACCAATCAAATCGCTACCAATCAATGCTCGAGCTGGTACACCGGCCTCAATCAAGTATAAGGGATGATTGTATGATAGCGTCGACAAAGCGCCATCAAATCCCAAATATCAAACAATCAATCATAGGGGTCACGAATGACTATGTTTTAAGGGCCACATAATGCCAAACATAGCATCGTTCTCACCAACCCGATAATCAAATCCAATTATATAAAGGTATACATAGCTCAACGTGCATGTCATGTATCGATGTATAAATAAAATGATATGTGTTAACAAAATTATTTATGTTATACATCGATATCCAATCATGAATGTCATGTATGCCACATCAACTCAACAAATAAGGCATATATACACATATTCTCAGTCAAATCAATCAAACATATATCATATGACACAGATGCCTGCCGTATTTTAATCGTTCACAACATACCTAAATTCGTCGTTCCCAGTCCACTGTAGCATGATCCACAATTAGGATGCTAATACAAATAATTAATCTACATCATAAACACATTCATTTTGATTAATGAATTCATTTAAAATCAACATTTCAAGTTTCAAAAATCTTTTGAAATTTTGAAAATTCATATTAAATTGAAATCATAACATAATTCAATTCCGACTTTGAAAGTTAGTTTCTTGTCTGTGATTCTATCGCATATATTGAAATCAACTTCAAGTACATGTTACTCCAGCGATTCAAGGAATAAAATTTCTGAATCGAGAAGAAAATTACCACAAAAGAACGCTCTCAACGCGAGGATTCCAAATTTATAATTTGTTTCGCGTTTTGACGACGTTTAGAGGTAGATTCGTACGCTAGAACTTGATTTCCAAACTTTCTTTCGAATTTCAAAGAAAAGAACGCATCTTGTCTGAAATTTCATTCTTATCAACATTTATATACTGGTGTGCGCGCTGGGGTGAACATAAATTACCACCCTAGAGCGCCAAATTCTGCCCGGCGAGTTTATCATGCCGCACTGGGGCGGTCACGAAGTGGCGCGCCAACAGATGATATTCGGCCGCGCTGGGGCGCAAAAGAAGTGACGCCCTAGCATGCCATGTTCTATCCAGAACGCTAGGTTTCGAAGTAGCAAAAGTGGTCAACATGAAAATTGTAGATTTATGTCTTGGTTTTCATTTTCCACCAACCTTACTCATCTCCAAAAATGTGTCACTGCAGAAACTTCAACGCACACGCTATATTTTGGGATGATTTTGCCCATATTTCCAAATGGATTTGGATAAAACGCAAGACATAAAACTTTTAGTACTATGTATTAGCTTTTTAATGAAATTGGTTTCATTTCATTTGAACTAATACTCAGATAATTATGTTGAAAACCGTAACATGTGTCACTTTTCTATTGCGGTTTAGCATATTCTTCAAACACAATTCACTTACTACTATAATTATTCATTATCACAACATATTTTCTCTAATAACATAACAATTTCATGAATTATCGATAATCAAAATATAATTTACGATAATACGATACGCGGTCCTTACAGATTATTCGATTAAGCATAACTTATCGCATTCCTAGCTCCTCAAACTATCGAATTTAATGCAAAACGGCTCCCATAGATTTCGAAAATTGCTAAAATGACCCCATAATTCTCCTAAAATTTGCAATCAAGACCCGAAAATTCTTGAATTCTCCAATTTAGCCCCAAAATTTTCGCATTTTATCCCTCCAAGTTTTTGGATTCATACACTTAAGCCCTTATATTTTCGAATTATAGCAAAATCACCTCCAATCTTTCCGAAAACTTGCAACTAAGTCCCTCAAATTATTATAATTCAGTCCCTAAGTTCACGATTCCTAAAATTTCAACCCACAACATCAACTTCGAAATTCTCTTTCTACACAATGTAGAATTGGAAACAAGCAGTTCTAAATCACCAAGTTCAATTCGCCTCAACTTAATAAAATTCGAGTTATGAAAAACCAAATTCTCCTCACGGCTCGGGAGCATAACTGTACGCACCATCCAAACCAAGTAACCAACATGCATTTACATTAAAAAAAATGCTACCTCCAAATTTTTATATCGTAAAAGCAATAAAAATTTTCAGCATATAAAATCTAAAGCAATAAAAAATTACAGACTTCAGGCGTGACTTCTTGAGCTTCTCGAAGTGCCAGTAACACAACCCTTCGGGGAAAACATTGGCTCTGATACCAACGGAAACGTCCACTACTTTTTAACCTTAAAATCTTATTAAAAATTTTTTTTACATGCTTTCGAAATTCACTATTTAAAATAACTTAACATTTTCATAAATCAAAATAATTTAACATTTAAAATTTCAAGTGCATAAAATTCCTTAAATTGTCAATTAACAAAATTTAACTTCCACCTTTTAACATGTTCATAACTAACTTAAAAATAAAGTAAAAAATCTCTAATTAAATCATTAACAGAATATTTAAAATTTTTAACTATCAAACTAATGTGGAAAATAAAGGCCCTCGGGAGTGTACTGCCGGTCTCGATCCACTCAAGCGTCAGCGCCTCTCAAAATGACATCATCACCTATAGCATTCAAATCTAGTGAGTCTAATGACTCAGCACGTCCTAAACATGGGTAGCAAATAAAACATATACAAGCACATGCATTAAAATCATAATTTTATTTAAAATAAGCCTGTGATCATAAATATACCATAAATCGTCAAATCGTAAAGTTGTCAATCATTTATAATTTTGGGTGAAGTTTGATTATTGAAAGTGAAACGCGCACTACTCGTTTTGCTTAAAAAGTACTAGAAATTTTTTTTTATCCTCCGTACCATTCGGCCAAACCATATAAAATACATAAAAATATTTTTGACATCATTTTACAATAAAGTAACCAACTATTATTTGAAAAACAAAGGAAATATTTAATGTCGTAAAATCGCCAAACGTTTTACCAACCTTAAAAAACAATAATTTGAAAAGTATAGCCCATACTATCACATCTCAAAAACCCCTCAAAAGCATATATAAAAAGTCGTAAAATCTTTTAACGTAAACTTAAAATCATAAACATAAATCATGAGTGCAGAAAAATAGAAGCGCTAGTCCTCGGGTTATGTGCACTTCCAGTCCAGGCAGATCAACAATCAAGACCTCCATTAACACTATTATCATAATCACCTGCATCAATCACAGTTAGTGAGTCTAAAGACTCAACACACCATAATCTTGATAACAACATAATACGTATACATATCACATACAACATTGAAAAATACTTGTACTTAAAATATCGTTTTCATGAAGATGCATAAACTTTAAACATGAGCATTTTCGTAAACATTTTCATGATGCATAAAATAAACGTTTTCATAAACTTTTCATATCAACATATTCATATTTATCATAAACATATTCATATTCATATTCTTGTTCGTTGAATTCAGATTGTTTATTGTGACTCGTATTCGTTTTCATCACTTAATAAAAATATGCATATAATATCGTTTTTCTTCTAAACCAAGCATACAACATATCTTTTAAATGTCCATATTAAATCATAAAAATCCATAAACATTAAAAATCATATTTTAACATATAAAAGTTCATAAACATTTAAAATAATAATATTAACATATAAAACAGCATTCAGGACACTACCATGACGTTTACTAATTTTCAAGTGTAAAATTACCGTTTCGCCCCTGACGTAAAATTTTTCGAATTTGACTTTTTGTTAATTCCGGTGACTCTAACATGTCCCAAATAATTATTTAAACTTAAATTAATTTTCTCATAATTTTATTTAGCTTAAATACTAGACTTTTTAATTAATTTTTAATTATTCATTTTTAAGGCGTTTTAATCCAGAATAATTTTAAACTTTAATATAAAATTGCTAAATTAAAAACTTAGATTTTTTATATTATTTTAGCCCTCAAGAACCACGACTCGACCCCCGTGAACCATGTTTCGATTTATTTTTCAACAAGAGAACCCTAGGACCCTCGAACATTTACCCTCGAGCCAACTTGTTATTTCATCGAGCCAAGCTCGAACCATCATGAGCCAACCCCTTCCCAAACAACTTAGGAAGCTATTGGACCCAAGATAACCCTTAGGACTTGGCCCAAAGTTGAGAACCGAAGCTCCCCAAACCTGCACATGCATGGCTGAGACCTCCCTTAAGGACTAGGACTCTTGTTTTCTTGCCTAGCCACCTACCCAACGAGCCAGCCTTTGAACCAGCCCCTCATACACCTTCTTAGGACCCTAAGGACCTAACCTAGCCCAGCCCAGAGCCCCTGGCCGAGCCATCAAACCCTGCACAAGCTGCTGCACACCAGCGGCCGACATGTCCCTTTCTCGGGTTAGAGTCCTAACAAGCTAGGACTCCTTCCCAGCACTTGAGCTCGACTCCTAGCTTGGCTAGGACTCTTTCCCCACTCATACCTGACCCTAGCCAAGCCCTGGTCCCAACCGAACCAAGTCCAAGCCAAACAATCCCATAACCGAGCCCCTAGGATACACAAGCCCCCCGATCGGTTCCATCTTTTCTTTTTCAGGTTTTTCGCTTGTTTGTGCATGTTTCTAGACCCTTAAATCATGTAAAAACGTTGCCCCTATTATCCTAGAACATGGCAGCCCCTTCATGTATGAAATCATCAAGTTTTGAATCAAATAGCATGCTTTAAAATCCATGTTTTGCACAAAAACGAAAATAAATAAAAAGGGAACATGTTTTTTTTCATGCAAATCATATTTATATGCATATTATGGTGTGATGATGTGTAAAGAGAAGAAATATGGCGTGTTTTTGCGTATTTAATGCACGAAATTCGTTGACGATACGAGGAACTTTGACGTAGGTGACCCTAGGATGAATTCTCTTCAAAGTTCACGAGTTACCCTTCAATTCTACGTGTGGTGTGTGTGTGTGATTTTTTGGGAGGAATTCGGTGTGTAGGAGGAGGGGCATGAGGTGTTATGGGGTTTAGGGTAGGTTTTTTTGTATTTTAAATAGTAAATAAAACACTAATGGTAGCTTAGGCCCATTAACTAGGTTGATTAGGCCCATTAAGCCCAATAGTGCTTTAATAAAATATTTTGTTTAATAAAGTTTGTGAAATAAATAATCGGGTTGTCAAAATGTTCGTAATTTTGTTGAAAATCAAACACCGATAAAATTTACGTCCCGGTGTATAAAATCAGCTCGAAAACCCCTTAATTTAAAAAATAAGAAAAAACATCAATCATATTTTAAATAATTAAAAACCATTATTTAATAAAAACATTTTCCATATTTCAGCCCTCAGTCTCCGTTCCTCGATCTCAACTCGAATAACCCTTAAAAATACATTTTAATGCATATTAGTAGAAAAACTACTAAAGCATCATATAAACATGTCACATAATCAAGTTAGCAATTAAAATTAATTAATTAACCATTTTTCATATTCCCTAGATTTGCATGCAGTTGGATTACGTCGTCTTAATTTTTGGACCTTACAGAAAGTAACTAGCCTTTATCCTCTGGTGGACTGATCAGTCTTAGCTCACCATTGCACATGGTGATGGGCACTAGGCACCGACGTAAAATGGAATACAATTGTTGGATTCCCTCAAGGACCTTCTCCCGTAAACGGGCTCCATCTGGGGCCTTTTCCCTCACGATATTCTCAAAAATCATATATCATATCCTTTATGTCACAGTCAATTCAGATACTTTAAAATATTTTTTCTTTTCCTTTTAATCATAAAATATCGTGTCCTTTCCATATTTGAAAAAGAGCATTTTTAACCGTAAAAATTTCACAGCTTTATCATAAATCATAAAATCTCATATTTTCATCATAAACGTTATAAAATATCATTTAGCATGCGTTATGATTTCTCGAGGCACTGCCAAGACTTTCGTACTACCCAGGACGCAAAATGATCATTTTACATTTGGACCCTAAAATTCACGATATTGACTTTTTCTTACTTTTATTTACTCGAGTTTATCCCAAATCATCATATAAGCTTAAATTTGTCCTCTAATATTTTTCTTATACGTAAACCAGAGCATTTAGATTTAATAACTTAATAACTAAACCATGAAGTGTTTTTAACCCGAATAAATTCAAAACCTAATATTTTATTCCCAAATTTTTAACCTAAACTTTTCAACCTTAAACTTAACATGACACCTTAAAATACACCCATAAACATTTATTAGCATAAAACTAAGCTCCTCAACTAATTTTCTAATTCGCTTTAAAACCTAACTGTACGTCCTTATTTTAACCCGAATCGACTCAAAACTTAACCAAACTTTACCAAACTTGAACCATAGCTTATTCACACCTAACCATACCCTACGAACCTAAATCAAGCCAATTAAAACCCTCAAATGAGCCTAGGAAGCTGCTGGAAAATTATGCTCATTCGAACCAAGCCCTAGTTTGCACAAACCGTTGATTCCAATGACCCTAGCCCATGGCCGACCAAACCAGGCCTTAGCTGACCATCTTAGGACCTAGACCACCCCTAGGGACCCCACTCGAATGAGCCTACAGCAGCTAGCAACCAAAGCCCTCAACTAGTCATTTTTAAGACCCGCACGTCCCTAAGCTCTCGACTCCAGCCCTACACTTGTACCAGCAGCCCCTTGATCCATCTAGGACCTTGACTAGACTCTCTTAGGACCTTTTAACGTGTCCCTACAGCAGCTAAGAGTCGTGCCCTCCTAGGAAGCGAAGTTCGAAACCCTAATCCCTTTAAAACCCAATTTTTTGTTCATCATGACGCTCAATCATGTCCAGCCCTTAAACATTCACCTAAGGACCCTTAAACATGTGGAGAAGCGTTCCTTCCTATAGCCCTACCATGGCAGCCCCTTTGTACATCATAACCATGAATTTAAAAACACAAAAACTCATGTTTTATTCATGTTATGCTATAAAAACGAAAATAAAATGAAGATTTCATATTTTTCATGCAAACATGATTAAACACACATAATTTGATTTGAAATGTGCAAAAAGAAGGTTTGGAAACGTGTCTTTGCGTTTAAAATGCTCGAAATACGAATACTATAGTAGTGGAACGTCGGTGACGAACGGAGAACAATTTTAATTTTTTTTCCTACCATTTTTCTTGTCAAAACCCCACCAAAAACCCACCTTGGTATGCAAAGGAGTCAAGTCACTACAAGAAAATAAAGATTCAACAACACATCAAAGACAACGGTTTTTATTAAAACCGTTGTCTTTTTACTTTTAACAACGGTTTTAACAAAAACCGTTGTCGTAGCCTAAAAAAATCCGATCATAGACAACAGTTTCTTTAAAACCGTTGTCTTTGATATATCTACGACAATGGTTTTTTAAAAACTGTTGTCTATGAGCGTTTTTTTTGGGCTACGACAACGGTTTTTAAAAATCGTTGTCTATGAGCGTTTTTTTTTTTTGGCTACGACAGCGGTTTTTAAAAACCATTGTCTATTAGCGTTTTTTTTAAAGCTACGACAGCGGTTTTTAAAAACCATTGTCTATTAGCGTTTTTTTTAAAGCTACGACAACGGTTTTTAAAAACCGTTGTCTATATGTATTTTGTAAAGGGTCAAAGACAACAGTTTAAACAAACCGTTGTCTTTCAACTGGTTTTTTTAGTTCTACGACAACGGTTTTTCAAACCGTTGTCTTCTGCAATATTCTGAATTTTTTTTTATAAAATTTGTTGTTAATATTAAATTTTGCGACGGTTTTATGGAAAACCTGTAGCTAAAATTAGCGACGGTTTTACCATACCGTCGCTAATTTAAAATCTACGAAGGTTTATGTATAACCGTCGCTAATTTTAGCGATAGTTTTAAGCAAAACCGTTGTCGATTTAAATTTAGCGACGGTTTGGTAAAAATTGTCGCTAAAATTTGCGACTGTTTGTTTCTAACCGTCACTAATTTTAGCGACAGTTAAAATAAAACCGTTGCAGATTTAAAATTAGAGACGGTTTATAGAGAACGGCGCTATATTTAGCGACAGTTAGAAACAAACCGTCGCTAAATATAGCGACGGTTCTGGATAAACCGTCGCTAATTTTAAATCGGCGATAGTAGCGACGGTAAAATCAAAAACCGTCGCAAACTGTCTATAAATATCCCCATTCTCGTTCCATTTTCTTCCACACCACTTCACAACACTTGAAATTTTTCTCCCTTACACAATTTTTGTTTCGATTTATGATAATTTTTTTCCTCTTAATTTTTATTAAATTTTTTAAAATTGAGAATATAGTTAGCAAAGTAAGATAGTGAGTTTTTTTTTTTATAAAAATATTAAAAGTGATTTTTTTTATTTTAATGAAAAAATTAGCGACAGAAATCATCTCAAATTGTCACTAAAAGTAGCGACGATGTTCATAAATAACTGTCGCTAATTGTAGCGATGATTTTGTAAATCGTCGCTATTTAGCGACAGTTTAACATAGATACCATCGCTAAATATAGCGACGGTTTTTCAAAAACCGTCGCTAATAAATTTGCGACGGTATTTCAAAAACCATAGCAAATTGTAGCTACCACATCACTCTAGAACCGTTGTCTCAGAGCGAACTCTTTAACCACAGGGCCTTTAACAACGGTTATACCGACATACGACAACGGTTTTTCACCGTCATCTTTAGACGTCTAAGACAACCATTTTTCACCGTTGTCTTTGAGCACACCCTTTAACCACAGGGCATTTAACAACGGTTTTATTTGGCCTACGATAACGGTTTTTAACCGTTGTCTTTTGCCTTTTTTTGTAGTGAGTGATCGTTGTTGGAAGGAAGAACGAGGAAGAAAGTCGATGAACGAAAGAGAAAAAAATCGAAATCTTTCCCCTTGAAAATCCTCATAGTTTCGGCTATTTGTTTCTCACTTTGAGTTTACGTGAATTTATGTGTGTGTGTTTCGATGTCTGTGTAGGTGTTTAGGTATGTGTGTAGGACTAGGACTCTTATTTATTTATTTATTATCTTCTTTTTAAAAAAAATAAATAATAAAAAGCTTCTTTATTTACTTAATTAATGGGCTTAATCAACCCTAATTTTTAATTATTAAATTTGGCCCATTAGGATTAATAAAATCATTAGGCTTAAATTAAAAGATTTAAAAATACTTATTTCCAAACAAAATCTCTTATAAAATACATAAAATTCTTTGCTTCCACTAATTAATTTAAACTTGATCTTAAATATGCAATAATTCTTAAAATATTTAAAATAAATATTTCTCAACTAAAAATAAAAATTTACCTTTTAAATCTTTAACACCTTAATCGTCTTCGGTCTACCGTTCTGATCAACCACCGAATTTCGTCTGAAAATCTTTAAATCATAAAATCAAACAAAATTACACAATTAATCATTCATTCACTCAAAATATATCATTCATGCATCCAAAATCATTTAATTAAAATATTTTAGCAATTTAATAATTTTCATGCATGCGGTCTACATGTACTGATTTTCAAGCGTTACACACTTGGAGCAAATGATAGTCATTCGTCATTGGATTGTTAAAAACCTCGGGCAATATTTTTGAAGAGGGACCATATGATTTCCACCAATTGAAAACCAATTAGGAATTCGATAATGAAAAACATTTTCACGGATCTTTAAGAACCATGAACGCTTTCTTTTTTCATTTTCATATAATAGAGTTTTATGAAAACTTTCAATGTAATCCCAATAATTAAATATGAAATTCATTTTATGAGTAGAAGAATAAATTTTTTTCTACTAATGAATATATACCTCAATTTTCAATAGATATAATTTTTTGATAATAAATTTTGAGAAGTTATAACTTTTTTTCTGTTGAGTATTACTGAAAAAGTGAGTAATTTCTACACTTTTTAAAAGTAACAAAAGATTTTCATAAAATCCTCTTTGTTTGTTTGATCCATGAACATATGATATATCTGATAAATATCTTTACATGATAGTCAATGGTTCCCATTGAACATCTTTTTCTTCTATATGAAGAATCAGATCTTTATGTGAATTTTATGCATATAATACTAAATCATTTTAATCTTCTTTAAAAATATAATTATATATGATGTCGTAGATTTAGAACTATTTTTTTGTTTAGATTTTAAAAATTATTTAAATTCTTTATATGAAGAATTATAAGTATCCATGTTATTACTGGATGAAGAACTTGCAATATTTTGGGCTATTAGCCGCTGTGAACCAAGTTGTGCAATGATATTTGGGGGTCTACCCCTGCCACCTCTTCCTCTATAAGAGGAATCACCACGACCTCGTAAACTCGTATATGTAATAAAGATAAATATTCACGGGTTAAAATGAAACATCTGCTATTTGTTTTCTTAAAAAGTACTAGAATTTTTTTTAAAAAAAACTCATATTATTTCAGCCGAACTCAACCTATCCATATAAAATATTTTGACATCATTTTAAAATAAAACACCCAACTAATATTTGAAAATCCAAAGATATATCTCAAAACATAAAATCGTCCAATGTTTTACCAAACCTAAAAAGCAATAAATTTGAAAGTATAGCCCATACTAAACCTCTCAAAAATCTCTCAAAAAGCATAAATAAATAGTCGTAAAATCTTTAACATAATCATAAACGTAAATCATAAGTGCGGAAAAATAGAAGCGTTGGTCCTCGGGTCATGTGCACCTTCAGTCCAGTCAAATCAGGCATCCAAGCCTCCCTCAATAGTATTATCATATTCATCTGCATCAATCACACCTAGTGAATCTAAAGACTCAACACATCATATCCTTGCTAACAATTAATACGTATAAAACCACAAGAAACAGTGAAAATATTTTTATATAAAAATAACATTTTCATGACATGCATACTTAAACCTCAACATTTTCCTTTTTATCATAACCTTTTATCATGAGCATAAACATTTCATTTTCCATTTATTGAATTCAGATCGATAATCGTTACTTTCTTTTTCCTCAAAAAGTCGATGGATCCATCTACATGTAACCACAGTACTGGGCGGCGGGGACATCAGCGACACTCTCACCCATTAACTGAGCCTTGGCCTATCCTCATCGAATGAAAATACGATCGTCGGGCTCCTTCTAGGGCCTTCTCCCATAAATGGGCTCCCTCTAGGGCCTTTTCCCTCACAATATACCCATTCATATCCTCATAACCTTAATAGTCACAATTACTCCACCTCCTCCAATGTTTCGTATTTTCATCACTTTATAAAAATTATGCATTATATATCATTTTTCCTTTAAAAACAAGCATGCAACATTTCTTTTAACTTTATCGTTTCATCATAAATTCCATAACATTTAAAATAAGTAGTTTAACGTATAAAATTCATAAACATTTTAAAATAATCATCATAAAAATTCATAACCATTTAAAATAATCATGTTAGCATCTAAAACAGCATTCAGGAAACTGTCATGACGTTTACTAAATTTCGGGTGTAATATTACCGTTTCACCCCTAGATGTAAAATTCCTCGAATTTGACTTTTCCTTAATTTCATTGACTCTAACATGTCCCACATAATTATTTAAGCATAAATTAAACTTTCTCAAATTTTATTTAGCTTAAATTCTAGACTTCTTAATTAATTCGTAATTAGTCGTTTTGAAGGCGTTTTAATCCCGAAAAATTTCGAACTTTAATATAAAATTCCTAAATTCAAAACTTAGACTTTTTATATTATTTTAGCACTTGTGAACCACGACTCGACCCCCGTGAGCCGTGTTTCGAATTAATTTTCAACTAGAAAACCTTAACTTGACCCATAAGTTTCAACCCTGAGCCACGGTCCGATTTTCTCGAGCCACCCTGGAACCATGCTGGACTAAACCCTCTCCAACCCCTCTGGACACCCTCTTGGACCCTTGGAAACCCACGGACATTACCCCTAGCTCGGACCCGAAGCACAGCAGCAGACCATGCACTCGGCCGAGAACTCCTATTGTGCATGGACTCCTTGTTTTCACGCCTAGGACCTAGCCAACCCAACCAGACCCTGGACCAGCCTCTCGTGCACCTTCCTAGGACCCTAAGGACTCACCCTAGCCCAGCCCTAAGCCCCCAAGCCAAGCCATCAGCCCTGCACAAGCCCGCGCACCCTGTGCACGATGCATGTGTTTCTTGGGTGGGAGTCCTAGCCTGCTAGGAGTCCTCCCAGCCCCCTAGACTCGAGTCCTAGCATGGCTAGGACTCTTTTCTTGACTCACTCAGACCCTGACTGAGTCCTGGCCCCAAGCCGTGACCAAGCCAAGCGCCCAAGTCCAAAACCGAGCCCCTATGATATCATATGACAGAAGGTGGTTCCATCCTATTTTGGTTCTATTTTGCAGCGTGTGTGTGAGTTCTTAGGACCCTTAAACTCCTGTAAATCAGTGCTTGATCAATTCCTAATCATGGCAGCCCCTTTAGATCATATTAAACATGAATTTGAAACAAAACTTAATCTTTAAAAATCCATGTTCATGTAAAAATTAAAATAAATAACATGTCACTTGTTTTTCATGCAAACTGAATTTAAATAATTACTATGGTGTGAATGATGTGTAAAAAAGATTATATGGCGTGCCTTTGCGTATTTAACGCACGAATTCTCGTTGACGATTACGAAGAACGGCGACGACATCCTTGGCTTGAATTCCTTTTGAAATTTTCGAAAGTTTCTTCCTTATTTCTCTTGGTGTGTGCCGTGTAGGTTGGGGAGAAATTTTTCTTTGGAGTGAATCTGATTGTGATGTGTAGAAGTGAGGGTTTGGGGTGGGGTTTTTAGCTTTAAATATTTAATTAAATCACTAAACAAGCTTAGACCCATTAGTGGGGTTAATTAGGCCCATTAGTGTTTAACTAAAATATTAAAATAATTTTGTTTAAATAAGTTTGTGAAGTTATTAGCCGAGTTGCCAAAACGTTCGTATTTTTGTTGAAAAATCAATACCGATAAAATTTATGTCCCGGCGTATAAAATCAACTCAAAACCCCTTATTTTCAAAAATATGAAAAAGCATCATTCATAATTTAAATAATTAAATACAATTATTTATTAAAAACATTTTCTATTTTTCAGCCCTCGTCTCCGTTCCTCGATCGCAACTCGAATAACTCTTAAAAATACATTTTTAATTCATGTAAGTAGAAAACTACTAAAACGTCATGTATGAAAGGGGATCGATTAAGGTGCCCAAGTGCGCAACGGAAGTTTCAAAATTTGTTTTTCATCAAGAAAACCGAGCACCTCATTTCTATAATGTGTAGCAAATACAAAAACACAAAAATGACATTCATAGTGTGTTTAGGAAATGTACCTATCAATCTCAAAGATTGATGTAATGGCTCCAACCAAGTTGTAAACAACTTGGCTCTTGAAAGGATGGCAAATCTTCAAGCTTCCCTTTGAGCACACCTTGCTCAAATATTAAGCCCACCACCAACTAGCTAGAACCCCTCTTATTTTGCACTAGAAAAATAAGAGGATTTTTCAAGGAGAAGAATATTGTTTCCTCAACAATTGAAGAACAAAAATGGAGAGAAAAACTTAGAGAAGTTTCGGCCACCATGGTGTAAAATGGGAGAAGGATGAGTTGTCTTGGTTGTGGGAAAAGCTAAAACACTTTTTAGCATCCCAAGCCTTAGAGATTGAAAAAGTAGTCTCCAACCCTTCACCTCCCATGCATTCAATGTTATTTGATTTTTAACAATTAAAAATCCATGGACATAATTTAATTATCTCAAACATATTTGAGACTAATTAAATATTACTTGAATTTACTCAAGTCTACTAGTTAAATAATTATTCCAATTGGACTCTACAAGACCCAATGTTATTTAATTAATTCAACACTTGAATTAATTTAATTATTTGGACTCTACTAGGTCCACTAGTGTTTAATTAATTCAACACATGAATTAATTTAATTTAGTCCATAATAATGTTTATGAAAATCACAATTTTCAAATACATTATTTATTTGGCCAACTTTTAATTTTAGGAACACATTCATAAATTAAAAGTTACATTCTCTCATAGAAGTCATACTTCTATTTTTCCTTACGCTTATAAACTCATTTATAAGCCGTTCAACACATTGAACTATTTTACTTCTCAACGGGATCTAGAAAGCTAGTACTTGTGTGGCCCTCAATGGTTCATTGATACAACTAGCCGTGGGTTCACATCTCCATGTGATTCGGACTAAACATGTCCTTATTTGAGCATATCCCAATTGCTCCATTCTTACTTATCAATTCCTTAATAACAAGAACGTCAGAACTCAAGTCTGATAGTACCCAACCAATCATGTTAAACGCCTAGCAGCATCGCTTACATGATTCCCTAGGTATCAAATGATAGTGCCTGCAAGAACCATTCAATTATGGTTAGCGTACAGTACGGTCCCTTCATCTCATATATCCCGACCGATTCGACAACCATTGGTTTATCGAGAGTTGTCAATGAATCGATACTATGTGTCATGTCGTAGTTGCATCGATGGTGTAATCTATGAAACCCCTTTCATAATTACCACCATACTCTGATCAGAGATTTCATACTACATACACATAGGATATCCATACCCGAAGGTAAGCGGTGAATCCCCGACTACAATGCATCGACTCCTATATGTTTCGCCAAAACACCCAACCTTGCCACCTGATGACCCCATGAGAGTCGGTAAACAAGTCAAAGTGTAATGCTAGCACATAGAGTCTCAATGTTGTCCCGGGTCATAAGGACTAATGGTGTACAACCATAAACTAGGACGTTTCCACTCGATAAGTGAGAACCACTTGGAAAGTCCTTTATGGAGGGTTGTTCAGTGCACTCTACCAGGAGCACCTATATGCATGCTCGGACATCACAATGTCCCCTACCAATGAAACATGGTACTCACATCGCAGATACTAGTCTCGAACTCGAGCGGCCTATATCCTTCTTAGCAGCGGCTGAATCGACTAGGAACTGTTTAGAATATACAGTATTCCAAATATGAGTTTCATGATACTCATCATATGAGCATCTCATATTCTTTCTACTATTTGTATATTCAAGGGCTTTATCTATGCAACTAGAATGATTATACAGATAAAGATGTGCCAAAATAATAATTTCAAATATTATTAAAATAAAGATTGCTTATACATAGAGTTTCATTGTGAACACTCGGCCAACACTTGGCTCGACGGGCACGTACTCTAACAATGTAAACATGTCACATAATCAATTAAGCAATTAAAATAAATTAATTAGCCAATTTTCATATTTCTTATATTTGTATGCAGTTGAATTACGTCGTCTTAATTTTGGACTTTACAATTCCTCCCCCCCCCCCCCTAAATAAAATTTCGTCCTCGAAATTAGAACTTACCGAATATCTCTGGATAGTGACTCTTCAAGTCCCTCTCGGTTTCCCAAGTAGCTTCTTCTTCCCTGTGATTCAGCCACTTGACCTTGACCATTAGAATGACTTTGTTTCGAAGTCTTCTTTCTTGTCTTGCCAAGATTTGGACTGGTCTTTCTTCATATGTTATATTTGGAGTCAATTGTAGAGGTTCATAATTTAGCACATGTGATGGATTAGACATGTACTTCCGCAGCATTGAAATATGGAACACATTGTGAACTCCAGAAAGCATCGGTGGCTATGCCACTCTATAATCTAGTGTCCCAATCCTCTCCAAAATCTCAAACGAACCTATAAATCTTAGACTAAGCTTGTCTTTTTTGCCAAAGCGCATAACGCCTTTCATAGGTGCTAGTTTCACAAACACATGATCTCCCACTGCAAACTCTAAGTCTCTTCGTCTCTTGTCAGCATAACTCTTTTGTCGGCTTTGTGCAGTCTTTATTCTCTCACGAATTTTGACTACAAGCTCGGCAGTCTCTTCAATCACATCCGGATCAATCTCTCTTCTTTCACCAATCTCGTCCCAATGAATAGGAGATCTACATTTCCTTCCATAAAGTGCCTCAAGCGGAGCAATCTTGATTGATGATTGATAGCTATTATTGTAGATGAACTCCACTAGAGGTAATTTTGTTTCCCAACTTCTTTGGAAATCGATCACACAACCTCGCAGTAGATCTTCCAAAATTTGAATAACTCCTTCGGACTGACCATCGGTTTGAGGATGGAATGTTGTACTGAATAATAACTTGGTCCCCATCGCTGCATGCAAACTCTTCCAAAAAGATGACGTAAATATCGGATCTCTGTCAGAAACAATAGATATAGGAATCCCATGCAGACGAACTATCTCTCGAGTATATATCTCTGCATACTGAATCATTGTGAAGGTCGTCTTAATAGGTAGAAAATGCGCTGATTTCGTAAGACTATCAACAATCACCGATATAGCATTGAATCCCTTAATAGTCTTCGGCAATCTCACAACAAAGTCCATAGTAACATTTTCCCATTTCCACTTGGGAATAAGAAGTGGCTTAAGCTTTCCCGCTGGTCTTTGATGCTCTGCTTTGACTTGCTGACAAATCAAATATTCGGATACAAATATCAGAATATCTCTCTTCATGCCTGGCCACCAATATAACAACTGCAAATATTTATACATTTTTGTGCTTCCTGGATGAATGGAATATGGTTGGTCATGAGCTTCCTTCATAATAAGATCTCTCAAAGAATCGTCACTAGGAACCCATAAACGATCTCGATAACGGACTATACCATCCACCTCCGAATATAACTTCCGGCCCTTGGCTTCGTCTCTTGCTCTCTATTTCTTCTTGCTCATCAGTAGATTGTCCCTCACGGATTCTATCTCTCAAAATCGGTTGTATTGATAATGTGGCAAGATTAAAGGCCTCGCCTCTAGCATACACTGTAAGCTCAAACCGTTGTATCTTGGACTGCAGCGGCCTTTTAAGTGATAATTGGGTGATAATTGCTGTTTTGCGACTTAATGCGTCTGCCACTACATTAGCTTTCCCCGAGTGATAGCTAATCTCACAGTCGTAGTCCTTCACTAATTCAAGCCATCTACATTGTCGCATATTCAACTCTTTTTGGGTGAAGAAATATTTCAAACTTTTATGATCAGTAAATATTTTGTACTTCTCCTCATACAAGTAATGTCTCCAAATCTTCAATGCAAAAACTACTGTTGCAAGTTTAAGATCATGAGTAGGGTAGTTTTTCTCGTGAATTTTCAACTGTCTCTACGCATAGGCTATAACTCGGTCATTTTACCTCAGAACTGCGTTCAAACCAAGTTTAGAAGCGTCGGTATATAGAACATACTCTCCTTGGCCCGATGGCATAGATACACTGACGCTAATATCAAGGCTTGCTTCAACATATCAAAACTGTCTTGACACTCGGATCCCCATACAAACTTTGCATTCTTCTTTGTCAAGGATGTCAAAGGTACTGCAATAGATGAGAATCATTTGATGAATTTGCGATAATAGTCAGCTAGTCCCAAGAAACTGCGGATCTCGGTAACACTCTTCGGTACTGGCCACTCTCTCACTGCCTCGACTTTACTTGGATCAACTTCCACGCCATCACTGGAAATAGTGTGGCCTAGGAAAGCCACTCTATCAAACCAAAACTCACACTTGCTGAACTTTGCATATAACTTTCTATCTTGCAGTACTTGCAGTGCTGTCCTCAAATGACGACTATGCTCATCTCTGCTCTTAGAATAGATCAAAATATCATCAGTGAAGACTATGATGAATTGATCTAAATATGGCGGAAATACTCGATTCATGAGATCCATGAAGATCGCTGGCGTATTGGTCAACCCAAATGACATGACCATAAACTCGTAGTGCCCATATCTAGTACGAAACGCTGTCTTGTGAACATCGGACTCTTTTACTTTCAATTGATGGTATCCCGAACGAAGATCTTCGAGAATATCGATGCTCCTTGCAACTGATCAAATAAATCTTCAATTCTTGGCAGTGGATACTTATTCTTGATAGTGACCCTATTAAGCTCTCGATAATCAATGCAAAGTCGCATACTACCATCTTTCTTCTTCACAAATAATACCGGTGCGCCCCATGGAGAATAACTATGGCGAATAAAACCCTTGTCTAGCAATTCTTGAATTTGATCTTTTAATTCTTTCATTTCAGCAGGTGCTAGGCGATAAGGTGCTTTAGATATAGGAACAGTGCCCAGCATTAGATCAATAGAGAATTCCACTTCACGATAGGGTGGAATGCCAGAAACTTCCTCGGGAAAGACGTTAGGAAAATCTCTGACAATGTCAACATCTTCTAATTTCTGACTGATAGGAGCACGTGCGGTAGTGACACGTGCTAGAAAAGCTTGGCATCCACGTCTAATAAGCTTCCTCGCACACAGACAAGAGATAATGTGTGGCATTTGTTTGTTTCTCACCGCCTTAAAGACAAAAGATTTACCACTAGGTGGTCGAATAGACACTGATCGCTGACGAAAATCAATCGAATCCATTCGCTGATAACCAATCAATACCAAGTATAATATCAAATTCAGGCATAGGAGAAGCACAATAAGATCTTCCCGAACTACATCTTTGAATAAACGAAGCGCCGGATTCTTGACGATTTTAGACGTGAGCATTTGATCACCGGAAAGAATAGAAACTTTTAAACCCGAACCCATATTCTCAAGAATAATATTCAGTCTTTTGATAAAGGTTTCATATATGAAAGAATGTGTAGCTCCCGAATCTAGAAGTGCATAGGTTGCCACATCTTGAATGATAATCTTCCCTGCGACGAAAACGTCTTTTAAATCTTTTCGTGTTGAAGCTTAAGGAAATTTCTATCATTATTATCTCAAAGTAAGGTGAAGATTACGTGCTAAACTTAAGCATTTCTTGAAAAATTGCATTTTAGCCCTTCAATTTTTCGAAATTTGTATTTTAGTCCCAAATTTTCGAATATTTACAATTTAATCCTCATATTTCCCAAAAGTTCCCAATTTTAGTCCCTTAAGTTTCGAAATTTACTTATTTAGTCCTTAAGAATTCGGAAATTATATTTAAGTCCCTTGTATTCAGTTATTTGCATTTCGGCCCGTTAATTCATCGAAAATTACATTTTAGTCCTCATAATTTCGAAATTCGCAATTAAGTCCCTCAATGTCTAAAATTACATTTAGACCCCTCCATAAATTCGAAACTCTTAACCAACCATTAGTTAAGATTTTCTTTAATTTTTGGCCCTAAATCTTTTATTTGGAATTATTTCATCCTTCGCATAATTTAAGGCACAAAATTCAATACCAATTTCTATGGTTCTAAAATGATATCTTAATTTACAACTAAGGTAGAGCATGCAACCTAATTTCCACTAGGTTAAACTTGATCCCAATAGAATTCTAATAACCAATTTAACATTTCATGCAATACAAGCAATATAAAAATGTTAAATGACTAGGTTACCCGTAATAAGAGTCGTGTCTGGCTCCTGCTTTGCTTCTTCTGCATGCATAACATAAGCTCGTCCCACAGTAGGTGCTAATATCTTCGGGCAATCAGCAGCCTTGTGCCCATTCTCCTTGCAAAAGAAACATTTGGATGTCCCCCATTCACATTTGCTAAGATGTGGGCGATTGCACTCCTTGCATAGGGGCCTTTCAGCAGGTTTTGGTGCTCCAGGATGTTGTGGCTTATGTAGCCCTTGCTTCTTGACTTGACTTTGGGGCTTTTGAGGTCCTGGAGGTCTAGGAGGACACGTATATGGCTTTTTATTCGGCTGATTATTATTCTGATGGTGCTGCCTCTTGCGCTGTATCTTAAACTCAACGTCCTTCAAAGATTGCTCAGACTAGAATGCATAAGTAGTAGCAGTAGCATAATCCAAAGGACGCATCATCGTAAACCATCCATGAAGTGCCTCAACTTCTCTACAGGATCCCTCGCAATAAGGGGTACAAAGTGACAACCCCTATCAAATTTCTTCACAAATTCAGCAACAGTCGAGTCTCCCTGACGAAGGCCCATAAACTTCCTCTTCAGTCGCCCTCTAACATCTGCAGTAAAATACTTCTCATAGAATATCTCCTTGAATTGAGCCCAAGTAAGTGTAGCAAGATTAACACCATGCTCGGCTCCTTCCCACCATAAAAAAGCATCATCTCTAAACATGTAAGTGGCACACCTCACACGGTCAGCATCCCCCATATTCAGGTAAAAAAAAGTGTACTTCGAGTGCACGAATCTATGACTCAGCAGCAAAAGGATCGTTGGTGCCAGAAAATTCCTTCGGCCCTAGCATCCGGAACTGATCATACACGTCAGGCTGTGGCCTAGGTGCCTGCTATAACTGCTGCTGTAACTGCTGCTCAAACAAGCGAGCCATCCCCTCCAATGCACGAGTAGCAGCATCCCTATTAGGACGTGGGGGTGCATTCTCTTGTCAGTTCACACTGTTCTCAGCTTGATTCTCAATAGCAGGGGCACGTCTAGGAGGCATTATATCTGAATGTTTTCCAAATACTAACGTAACCAACATACATTTAAATCTAAGTTTTCTAATCATGTGACATATCCTAATTCATTTAGCAATTTAAGCATGCAAAGCATATATACTCAAAAAGCTAGTAAACATGTAACGTAAGCACATTATTCATGTCATCATGCAAGTAACATCATATTAAATCATATAAACCATGTAAAACTTACAGATTCAGGCTTGAAGACTGATCTTTTTGGCGCTGATGGTGGCACAACCTGTAGAACCCGTAACGTAGACTACGTATAAGCCATGCATAATTTCTAGTATTTAAATTAAAATGATTTTATTGCATGAGTATTTAAATTCTTTTCCTTAAATTTATTTATTTTACGTAGTAGTTTAATTGTCACCTTTTCAGTTAAATAAGTGAGGCCGGACTGGAGATGGAGTATTGAGATAAGTTAATAAATACTTATTTAAGAAGTTGTAATGTAGCATGTTAGTAAATATAATTTAAAAAGTTGGTATGCATGCAAGTTATTGAATTTCCTTGGCATTTTAATTAAATTTTTTTTAAAGCATTAAATGCATGTTTATTTCATTAAATTGTGTTTAATTATTTTTGTGTATTTTATGTATTATTATTGCATGATAGGATTTAATTCATGAAATTTTAAAAGTTCAGCTATTAGGATTTCTAGATGCATTTCACGCTCAATCGAGGAACGGAGACCGGAGAATTTTCAAAAAAATTATTTTATTTCATGATTTATTTTTTTATAAATTAAAATAAGGTGTTTTAATCGTATTTTTCAAAAATGAGTATTATTGGGTATTTTTACCCGCAAGATTTTTATATTTTTACGGTACGCAAATTCTATCGAATCTGATGACTTTTTAAAGGTTCGGCTAATATTTTCAAAAACTTTCTAACACAAAATGTTTTTTTAGGAGTGTGTTGGGATTTAATGGACCTATTTTTTAAGTTTATTGGGCTTAAACTCTTTTAATTCCTTTTAATTTAAAATAAAGACCCATTAACCTAATTGTTAATTATTTAAATAATACTAATTAAACCTAAACTCACCTTAACCTAACCCTAATCACTTCCTCTTAGCCGACATCTCCCTCAGCTTCATTTTCCTCTCGGTTTTCTCAACAGCAGCTCATAACAAACCATCGGCCACTCCATTCTTTGCATTAGAAGCTCTCCCGGTGTCTCCCTCCTCTTGTGTGGTTCAGCAATCATCAAGGCACGCATTGTATCATCCTTTATGCATCATACACGATATATATATATATGTTGTTATATGCTTGTCCATTCATGAAATTCCCGATCCAGCAACTGTACATGATGATTTATTGGTTTTGCCTTGTTCCATGCATCTCCACGAGCAACACTCACATTTTCTGATTTGTTGTGCAAGGGCTGGGAGTACTGGTCGTTTAGGGGCTGAGCAAGGTGAGGAGACGATGTTCTAGGGTTAGAGGTTAAGGCAGCTTGCGGTAGCATGAAGAGCCAAGGAGTTGAGTGTATAGGGTCTCGTTTTGGGATAGGGCTCGGACCAAAGGTGCAACTGACGGGGTGAGGGCATCTCCAGGCCGTGGACTGGTCTCTGATGAGTCTGAGTCACGATCTGGGAGGGCTTGAACCCTGCTGGTCTGAACTCGAGGGCCATGTGAGGGAGCTGCATCGAGGAAGGGTTCATGGCCGGGTAATTTGTGTGGTTTAGCGAGAAGCTGGAAACCTCCAGCGTGTAGGGGACTAGTTTGCGTGGGTTCAGTGGAATCGAGGACGTCCTAGGAGGGTCTAAGGAGGACTGATACGGGGCTGTATTGATTGGGTGTAGGCTAGAGTGCATTAATGGGAAGTGGGACACTAGAGTTGGTGGAGGTAGGGAAGTTGAAACTTTCCAGCTACTTTCCAGCAGATATAAGAGCCTGATTTTCGTGAGTTAGGGGCCTTAATTGTTGGGTTTTAGGGCTTTTAAGTGTTTTTAAGGTGTGGTAAAAAGTTGGGAAAAATTTGATTAAGTTTCGAGTCCATTCGGGTTAAAATCGGGACCCCGGTCCAAGTTTTAAAACGAATCGATTAAGTTGTGATTTTGGCTCGAGTTTACGTCTAGGAATACTTTTAAAAATGTTTTGGGACATTTTAAGGAGTTTGGTAAGTTTCGGGTCAATTTTAGAGGTCCATGGGTGAAACGAAAATTTTTGAGTTTCTGGGGGCAAAATGGTCATTTTGCACCCGTGGTGAGATTTTGGTCATGACAGCGCCCTGAGCACAAATCATGGTATTTTTAAATGTTCATGCATCACATTTGCGATTTTTATGCTATTATAATAATTATGGTGCATGCTTGGTTTAAAGGAATTAAGAGAGAAAAGTAAGAACGTGAAGAGCACTCCGTCTCCGCCGCGCCGCGTCGTTATTTTGTTTGTTTTCTGTCAAAACAAACCAAGGCATGTTTATATCTTCTTTCACTCTTCAATCAAGCCATATAGGTATTTTTAAATATCGCAAGTACATGATTTTAATGCAAGAAGATCGAAATTGTTAATATTTAATGATGTGATTTATTTATATTACGTGCAAAAATATTAATTTTGAGATTTATGCGATATTGCTTGTGTTCACTCTACTATCATGCTTAAGCCCGGTCGCCAGTTACCGGCCCGGTCGCCAGTTACCGGTCAGTTCAGTTGTTTCACCCAGTATACTGTGGCAGTAGTCTGATCAGACATACATTATTAAGTCCGGTCGCCAGTTACCGGCCCGGTCACCAGTTACCGGTCAGTTCAGTTCAGGGACCACTTGCATAGACCATAATCTCACCAGAAAATTATATACAGCTATTTCAGTACAGGGCTCCAAGGAGCAAACATTTTTACTATGATTTTCAGTTCAGTTATGCACGTATTATAATTGCTCAGGACAAGTTATTTTCAGTATGCCTCATGACATGATATTTTATCCCATGCAAATCTTACTATATTACTTACTCGTTATTTACGGTATGTGCATGCTGAGTCTTTAGACTCACTAGACTTGATTGTTGTAGGTACTGATGATGTCGGGATCGAGGGCGGGGACCAGTGAGCCAGCTCGAGTCGGCAGTAGTAGGACCCGAGGACCTCAGTTCAGCATTTATTATTATTTGATTGCTCAGACATTTTTATATATTGCTGGATAAATTTTTAACTGTTGTTTCGAAAAATGTTAATTTCTTCCGCTGCCACTTTGAACATCACCCTTTATTTATCAGTTCAATTATGAATGAGGCAATTTTTAATTATTTAAAAGAAAAATTTTAAATTTTCGGCAAATTTTCAAGTACGGATTTCTAAGCCTTTACAGCTGGTATCAGAGCAATGGTTCTGTATAGGGTTGCACTACTACTGACCTCGAGAAGCTCACGAAGTCACGTCTTCGATCTGTAAGTTTGACATTTACTCATTTTATTTAAAGCATGAATTATTTAACAGCATGTTTTCATGAATTATTTTACGTCCCGATTTTTTTATTTTATTGTTCAGTATTTAAATTTAAATTAAATTATGGAATTATGCATGTTGGTTACGTATGGGTTTTGTATGGAACAGTATGCTTCCTAGACGCCAGGTTGGACGCCCGAGAGGAAATGATGAGCGCCGTCATGAAGACGGTGAGGATCGAGGCCAGGGGGGATTCGGACCTCCACCTCCTCCACCCGACATGAATGCCCAGATGCTAGCTGGGATGACTAGGTGCTTCGCACAGTTTGCGGGGGACAATGCTGGAGCAGCCAGGCCGACAGGGCCCGAGGGTGTCTATGAGAGATTCATGAAGATGCGTCCTAAGGAGTTTTTAGGGACGACGGACCCCATGGTTGACGAGGGCTGGATCAAGTCCCTCGAGGTTATCTTCGAGTTCATGGAGCTTGGAGATGCAGACAGAGTCCGATGTGCCACATATTTATTCGGAGGAGATGCCCGCTTATGGAGGGAAGGAGCGTCAGTAGCCCTGAACTTGGCTACGCTGAGCTGTACACGTTTCACGGAGGTATTCTACTCCAAATATTTCACGGAGGAAGTTCGCACCAAGTTGACCACTGAGTTCATGAGCCTGAGACAGGGAGATATGACAGTTACGGAGGTCATCCGTAAGTTCGAGAGGGGCTGTCATTTTGTGCCCCTAATCGCGCATGATGCTAGAGCCAAGTTGATGCATTTCTTGGTGGGTCTACGGACGATCTTGCGCCGTGATGTTAGGGTGTCTGACCCTACTTCTTATGAGGTCGCTGTCTCCAAAGCCCTAGCCGCAGAGCAGGATCAGCGTGATATTGAGAGAGATCTCTTGGGGAAGCGACCAGTCCAGGTACCACACCGCCCTCCTCCTCAGCAGCATCAGCAGCGGGGCCACCCAGCCCCGAGGACCTTTGAGCACCCAGTTTGCCCTAAGTGCTCACGTCGCCATCCGGGAGCATGCATGTTTGGCTCAGGAAAGTGTTATAATTGTGGTAGTCCAGACCACTTATTTCTGCAGTGCCCTCAGAGGAATCCGCCTACTCAAGGCAGAGTGTTTGCTCTTCATGCTGCGGAGACAAACCCCGATACCATGCTGATGACAGGGAGAATTTTTATATCTGGTTCCGCTACGAAGGCCTTGATAGATTCAGGAGCCACTCACTCATTTATTTCGGAGGTTTTTGCTAATTTCCTCAAGGTCAAGACAGTTGGGCTAGATGTAGCCTATTCAGTAGTATTGCCGTCGGGCGAGCAGATGGCAGCTACCAATATGATCCGAGACATAGACCTTGAGCTGCATGGGAATCTTGTATATGCGGATCTTATAGTGTTGCCGATGCCAGAGTTTGACATCATCCTAGGGATGGACTGGCTGTTGCGGAACAGAGTTTTGATTGACTTCCAGCGGGGATCTGTTCTAGTCCGACCGCCTAGAATGACGCGGTTCTTATCCGAGCTGGACAGGTACTTTCCTTTACCGCGCATTATACATTATGTTCAGGCTAGGAAGCTCATGCATAGAGGGTATCGGGCGTTTTTAGCAACTTTTATATCTGTCCCGGAGGCACCCAGTCAGTCAGCCGCAGATGTTCCGATCATCAGAGATTTTCTAGGCGTTTTTCCGGAAGACGTCTCTAGTATACCACCTGAGCGAGAGGTGGAGTTTTCTATTGAGCTTATGCCAGGTACGGTTCCGATCTCCAAAGCACCGTACCGACTCGCACCGACAGAGATGGCAGAACTGAAGAAGCAGATTCAGGAACTTCTTGACAAGGAGTTCATTCGCCCTAGTTTTTCTCCATGGGGCGCGCCAGTCTTGTTTGTGAAGAAGAAGGATGGCTCTATGAGACTTTGTATTGATTACCGGGAGTTGAACAGGGTTACAGTGAAGAACAAGTACCCACTTCCAAGGATTGAAGATCTATTTGATCAGTTGCAGGGAGCTTCGGTATTCTCCAAGATTGATCTGCGTTCTGGCTATCACCAGTTGAGGGTGAGAGATGCTGATGTTTCCAAGACTGCCTTCAGGACTCGTTATGGCCACTATGAGTTCCTTGTGATGCCGTTCGGTTTGACGAATGCGCCAGCGATCTTCATGGATCTCATGAATCGCGTATTTCAGCCGTATCTTGACCAGTTTGTGATAGTATTCATAGACGACATTCTCGTCTACTCCAAGAATCAAGAGGATCACGGCAGACATCTGACCACAGTGTTGCAGACCTTGCAGAAGCACAAATTATTCGCAAATTTCAGTAAATGCGAATTCTGGTTGGAGAAGGTGGCGTTCTTAGGCCACATTGTTTCTAGTAGTGGCATTGAGGTAGACACAGCAAAAGTTGCAGCAGTCAGAGATTGGGTTGTACCGCAGAATGCATCAGAGATCCGCAGTTTTCTTGGCTTAGCAGGATATTATCGGAAGTTCATTAAGGGATTCTCTTCGATTGCAGTTCCACTCACAACACTGACAAAGAAACATGTGAAATTTGTGTGGAGCGAGGAGTGCCAGAAGAGTTTCGATACTTTGAAGCAAGCTCTTATCTCAGCACCAGTTTTGGCCATGCCGTCAGGGCCCGGTGAGTTTGTGCTATATACCGATGCTTCGAAGCTCGGTTTGGGTGTAGTATTGATGCAGTATGGGAAGGTTATAGCGTATGCTTCTAGACAGTTGAAGACTCATGAGAAGAACTACCCTACCCATGATTTAGAGTTGGCCGCCGTAGTTTTTGCCTTGAAGATTTGGAGGCACTATCTGTATGGGGAGAAGTGTCAGATCTTTACCGACCACAAGAGCCTCAAATATTTCTGTACGCAGAAGGAGCTGAACATGCGTCAGAGGCATTGGTTGGAGCTTGTGGAAGAATAAGATTGTGACATTCGCTACCACAAGGGTAAGGATAATGTAGTTGCGGATGCACTGAGCAGAAAAGTTGCAGTGATGGCTCATTTGGCAGTTTCGAGACCTCTTCAGTCTGAGATGCGGAGATTTGATCTTGAGACTTATCTTCGAGGTAGAGTTCCCCGTCTATCTACCTTGACGATTCAGTCTTCCCTTCTTGACCGTATTCGCAATGGTCAGGCAGCAGATGAGCAGTTGACCAAGTGGAGCAGAGAGATGAGGCCAAGGGCAGTGTTTTGTATTCAGTTAGTGATGATATTGTGAGATACCGAGACAGAATATGGGTCCCTAGCAGTGATTCTATCCGAGCAGATATTCTATCAGAAGCCTATATGTCGCCGTACTCTATTCATCCAGGGAGTACGAAGATGTACAAGGATCTGCAGTTATTGTATTGGTGGCCAGGAATGAAGAAGGACATCAGACAGTTTGTATCCGAGTGTCTGACTTGCCAGTTAGTGAAGGCCGAGCATCAGAGACCAGCAGGTTTGCTCAAGCCTCTTTCCATTCCCGAGTGGAAGTGGGAGAATGTTACCATGGACTTTGTGACCGGATTGCTGAGGTCAGCCAGGGGATCGAATGCTATATGGGTGATTGTAGATCGTCTTACCAAATCAGCGCACTTCTTGCCTATTAAGACTACATTAACCATGGTTCAGTATGCAGAGTTGTATATCCGAGAGATAGTCCGACTCCATGGCATTCCAGTTTCGATCGTATCTGACAGAGACCCCAGATTCACTTCCTCTTTTTGGAAGAGTTTGCATTCGACTATGGGGACGAAGTTGCTGTTTAGCACATCTTTTCATCCGCAGACAGATGGGCAGTCAGAGAGAGTCATTCAGATTTTGGAGGATCTTCTCCGTCCTTGCGTCCTTGATTTCTCTGGGAGTTGGGAGTCGAACTTGCCATTAATGGAGTTCACCTATAACAACAGCTTTCAGTCGTCTATAGGTATGGCTCCGTACGAAGCACTGTATGGCCGTAAGTGCAGATCTTCTGTTCATTGGGATGAAGTAGGAGAGAGAGCTGAGTTGGGTCCAGAGATTATTCAGCAGACTGTTGATGTAGTAGCCCGGATTCGTGATAGAATGAAGACTGCTCAAAGTCGACAGAAGAGCTATGCAGATCAGAGAAGAAGAGAGTTAGAGTTCGCAGTCGGCGACCATGTCTTTGTGAAAGTGGCACCTATGAAAGGTGTCATGCGATTTGGAAAGAAAGGGAAGCTCAGTCCGAGATTCATTGGACCGTTTGAGATCCTCGACAGAGTTGGGACGTTAGCTTATCGTGTTGCTCTTCCGCCGAATCTGGCCGGAGTACACAATGTGTTCCACGTCCCTATGCTGAGGAAGTATATGGCCAATCCTTCGCATGTCTTGAACTTTGAGCCGTTGCAGCTTACACCGAACCTATCTTATGAGGAGAGACCAGTGCAGATCCTAGACAGACACGAGAAGAAGCTTCGGAACAAGCTGGTTAAGCGAGTGAAAGTCAAATGGCTCAACCATTCAGAGGAGGAAGCTACGTGGGAGTCCGAGCCAGAGATGAGGAGTCGGTACCCGAGTTATTCGGTGAGTTTTAATTTCGAGGACGAAATTTCTTTTAAGGGGGGAAGGGTTGTAGAACCCGTAACGTAGACTACGTATAAGCCATGCATAATTTCTAGTATTTAAATTAAAATGATTTTATTGCATGAGTATTTAAATTCTTTTCCTTAAATTTATTTATTTTACGTAGTAGTTTAATTGTCACCTTTTCAGTTAAATAAGTGAGGCCGGACTGGAGATGGAGTATTGAGATAAGTTAATAAAGACTTATTTAAGAAGTTGTAATGTAGCATGTTAGTAAATATAATTTAAAAAGTTGGCATGCATGCAAGTTATTGAATTTCCTTGGCATTTTAATTAAATTTTTTTTAAAGCATTAAATGCATGTTTATTTCATTAAATTGTGTTTAATTATTTTTGTGCATTTTATGCATTATTATTGCATGATAGGATTTAATTCATGAAATTTTAAAAGTTCAGCTATTAGGATTTCTAGATGCATTTCACGCTCAATCGAGGAACGGAGACCGGAGAATTTTCAAAAAAATTATTTTATTTCACGATTTATTTTTTTATAAATTAAAATAAGGTGTTTTTAATCGTATTTTTCAAAAATGAGTATTCTTGGATATTTTTACCCGCAAGATTTTTATATTTTTACGGTACGCAAATTCTATCGAATCAGATGACTTTTTAAAGGTTCGGCTAATATTTTCAAAAACTTTCTAACACAAAATGTTTTTTAGGAGTGTGTTGGGATTTAATGGACCTATTTTTAAGTTTATTGGGCTTAAACTCTTTTAATTCCTTTTAATTTAAAATAAGGACCCATTAACCTAATTGTTAATTATTTAAATAATACTAATTAAACCTAAACTCATCTTAACCTAACCCTAATCACTTCCTCTTAGCCGACATCTCCCTCAGCTGCATTTTCTTCTCGGTTTTCTCAACAGCAGCTCAAAACAAACCATCGGCCACTCCATTCTTTGCATTAGAAGCTCTCCCGATGTCTCCCTCCTCTTGTGTGGTTCATCAATCATCAAGGCACGCATTGTATCATCCTTTATGCATCATACACGATATATATATATGTTGTTATATGCTTGTCCATTCATGAAATTCTCGATCCAGCAACTGTACATGATGATTTATTGGTTTTGCCTTGTTCCATGCATCTCCACGAGCACCACTCACATTTTCTGATTTGTTGTGCAAGGGCTGCGAGTGCTGGTCGTTTAGGGGATGAGCAAGGTGAGGAGACGATGTTCTGGGGTTAGAGTTTAAGGCAGCTTGCGGTAGCATGAAGAGCCAAGGAGTTGAGTGTATAGGGTCTCGTTTTGGGATGGGGCTCGGACCAAAGGTGCAACTGACGGGGTGAGGGCATCTCCAGGCCGTGGACTGGTCTCTGATGAGTCTGAGTCACGATCTGGGAGGGCTTGAACCCTGCTGGTCTGAACTCGAGGGCCATGTGAGGGAGCTGCATCGAGGAAGGGTTCATGGCCGGGTAATTTGTGAGGTTTAGCGAGAAGCTGGAAACCTCCAGCGTGTAGGGGACTAGTTTGCGTGGGTTCAGTGGAATCAAGGATGTCCTAGGATGGTCTAAGGAGGACTGATACGGGGCTGTATTGATTGGGTGTAGGCTAGAGTGCATTAATGGGCAGTGGGACACTAGAGTTGGTGGAGGTAGGGAAGTTGAAACTTTCCAGCAACTTTCCAGCAGATATAAGAGACTGATTTTCATGAGTTAGGGGCTTTAATTGTTGGGTTTTAGGGCTTTTAAGTGTTTTTAAGGTGTGGTAAAAATTTGGGAAAAATTTTATTAAGTTTCGAGTCCATTCGGGTTAAAATCGGGACCCCGGTCCAAGTTTTAAAACGAATCGATTAAGTTGTGATTTTGGCTCGAGTTTACGTCTAGGAATACTTTTAAAAATTTTTTGGGACATTTTAAGGAGTTTGGTAAGTTTCGGGTCAATTTAGAGGTCCATGGGTGAAACGAAAATTTTTGAGTTTCTGGTGGCAAAATGGTCATTTTGCACCCGTGGTGAGATTTTGGTCATGACAGCGCCCTGAGCACAAATCATGATATTTTTAAATGTTCATGCATCACATTTGCGATTTTTATGCTATTATAATAATTATGGTGCATGCTTGGTTTAAAGGAATTAAGAGAGAAAAGTAAGAACGTGAAGAGCACTCCGTCTCCGCCGCGCCGCGTCGTTATTTCGTTTGTTTTCTGTCAAAACAAACCAAGGCATGTTTATATCTTCTTTCACTCTTCAATCAAGCCATATAGTATTTTTAAATATCGCAAGTACATGATTTTAATGCAAGAATATCGAAATTGTTAATATTTAATGATGTGATTTATTTATATTACGTGCAAAAATATTAATTTTGAGATTTATGCGATATTGCTTGTGGTCACTCTACTATCATGCTTAAGCCCGGTCGCCAGTTACCGGCCCGGTCGCCAGTTACCGGCCAGTTCAGTTGTTTCACCCAGTATACTTTGGCAGTAGTCTGATCAGACATACATTATTAAGTCCGGTCGCCAGTTACCGGCCCGGTCGCCAGTTACCGGTCAGTTCAGTTCAGGGACCACTTGCATAGACCATAATCTCAACAGAAAATTATATACATCTATTTCAGTACAGGGCTCCAAGAAGCAAACATTTTTACTATGATTTTCAGTTCAGTTATGCACGTATTATAATTGCTCAGGACAAGTTATTTTCAGTATGCCTCATGACATGATATTTTATCCCATGCAAATCTTACTATATTACTTACTAGTTATTTACGATATGTGCATGCTGAGTCTTTAGACTCACTAGACTTGATTGTTGTAGGTACTGATGATGTCGGGATCGAGGGCGGGGACCAGTGAGCCAGCTCGAGTCGGCAGTAGTAGGACCCGAGGACCTCAGTTCAGCATTTTTTATTATTTGATTGCTCAGACATTTTTATATATTGCTGGATAAATTTTTAACTGTTGTTTCGAAAAATGTTACTTTCTTCCACTGCCACTTTGTACATCAAACTTTATTTATCAGTTCAATTATGAATGAGGCAATTTTTAACTATTTAAAAGAAAAATTTTAAATTTTCCGCAAATTTTCAAGTACGAATTTCTAGGCCTTTACACAACCCTTTACAGGACCTTTGCTCTGATACCAACTTAAACGTCTGCTATTCGTTTCCTTAAAAAGTACTAGAATTTTTTTTAACTCGTATTATTTCGGCCGAACTCAACCTATCCATATAAAATATTTTGACACCATTTTAAAATAAAACACCCAACTAGTATATGAAAATCCAAAGAAATATCTCAAAACATAGAATCGTCCAACGTTTTACAAAACCTAAAAAACAATAAATTTGTAAAGTATAGCTCATACTAAACCTCTCAAAAATCTCTCAAAAAACATAAATAAATAGTCGTAAAATCTTTAACATATTCATAAACGTAAATCATAAGTGCGGAAAAGTAGAAGCGCTGGTCCTCGGGCCATGTGCACCTTCCGTCAAGTCAAATCAGGCATCCAAGCCTCCCTCAACAATATTATCATATTTACCTGCATTAATCACACCTAGTGAGTCTAAAAACTCAACACATCATATTCTTGATAACAAATAATAAGTATAAAACCACAAGCAACAGTGAAAATATTTTTCCGTAAAAATAACATTTTCATGACATGCATACTTAAACCTCAACATTTTCGTTTTTATCATGACCTTTTATCATGAGCATAAACATTGCATTTTCCATTTATTTAATTCAGATCGATAATCGTGACTTTCCTTTTCCACGAAAAGTCGATGGATCTATCTACATGTAACCACAGTACTGGGCGGCGGGGGCATCAGCGACAGCTCACCCGTCAACTGAGCCTTGGCCTATCCTCATCGAATGGAAATACGATCGTCGGTCTCTCTCTGAGGCCTTCTCCCATAAATGGGCTCCCTCTGGGGCCTTTTCCCTCACGATATACCCATTCATATCATCATAACCTCAATAGTCACAATTACTCCATCTCCTCCAATGTTTCGTATTTTCATAACTTTATAAAAATAATGCATTTAAATATCATTTTTCGTTTAAAAACAAGCATGCAACAATTCTTTTAACTTTATCGTTTCATCATAAATTCCATGACATTTAAAATAAGAAGTTTAACGTATAAAATCCATAAACATTTTAAAATAACCATCATAAAAATTCATAAGCATTTAAAATAATCATGTTAGCATGTAAAACAACATTCAGGAAACTGCCATGACGTTTACTAAATTTCGGGTATAAAATTATCGTTTTACCCCTAGACGTAAAATTCCTTGAATTTGACTTTTCCATAATTTCCTTGACTCTAACATGTCCCACATAATTATTTAAACTTAAATTAAATTTTCCAAAATTTTATTTAGCTTAAATACTAGACTTCTTAATTAATTCGTAAATAGTCGTTTTGAAGGCGTTTTAATCCCGAAAAATTTCAAACTTTAATATAAAATTCCTAAATTCAAAACTTAGACTTTTTATATTATTTTAGCCCTCGTGAACCACGACCTCGACCTCCGTGAGCCGTGTTTCGAATTAATTTTCAACTAGAAAACCCTAACTTGACCCATAAGTTTCAACCCCGAGCCACGGTCCGATTTTCTCGAGCCACCCTCGAAACATGCTGAACCAAACCCTGACCAACGCCTCTGGACACCCTCCTGGACCCCTGGAAACCCACGGACACGACATGTAAAGCTCAAATTCACTACACGTAAAACCTATGTATTTGATTAAATTGTTAAATCATTTATTTAATTTTAAAAAGAGTTTAGCGATGCATGATTTATGAAATTGTATTATTTTAAATTATTTATGTTTATGTGATGCACGTTAAAAAAATGTTTTGTTGAGTTTCATGTTTCAAGCGATTATTCGATGCGGGATCAAGGAAAAGAGATCGGTGACGATTTTGGTGATTTTAAAATGTGGTATTTTATTTTAAGTTGGGTTTGGGGCATTTTAAATAAATTATTTAGTTTTTAGCATTTTAAAGCCTAACTTAATTTACTAGGTGATTTTATGATTTTTTTTAAAACTTTTAAAATTAAACACTTGTGTGCTTTATTTTAAATTTAATTATGCTAGTATTTTAGTGAGGTATTAGTTTTTTATGTAGTGGGTTTATTTGTTATTAATATTTTAATTAGTCAATTAACTCACTAATTACCTCCCTAATTACCAAACTCACGCACACACCCACAACCACACACACACTTCGGCTTATCACCTACACACACATTTCATTTCTCCCTTCATTTCAAAATATTAGGGTTCTTGGAGAGCAAGAGCAGCCGCCCTCCCTCTTCAAGAATTTCAGCGATTTTCATTGGCTTTTCTTCAAGAAAATCGTTCCACGATTGAGTCGGGGGTTAACATGTTATTTATCACGGTCATGTCCCGAGCATTCTAGAAGGTCATAAGTTAGTAAATCAATGGGTTATGCATTCGATAGGCATGATTGAGTTGTGGAATTTAAGGTACCATGCTTTAGCATGTGCAGCAAGAACTCGAGCGAGATCCAACGAATCCCTCAACGCCAAGTAAGTATGTTCGACGTGCAAAAGAAAATATTTTAAGTTTTTGAGGTATGCTAAATATCTTGTGACCAATTATGAACCATTTTGGAAGTCGGTGAACGTGGCCGAGGACCTCTCCACCACGGTAAAGCATGACCGGGATTAGATCAGGATTGGAAAGTATTAAAGCATGACCAGGGACCAATCCACCCGGTAAAGCATGACCGGGGATCTCATGTATGTGGTAGTGGATTTTCCCAGCCAGCCCAGTACTGTGGTTTAGTCTGATCAGGCACATTTATGTATGGGTCACTTGCTTTGAAGCATATCTCTATGCAAAATGATGTTATGTATGTTCAAGTATGTATGATGCAAGCATGTTTAAGAGAAGTTCTACTTTAATGGCACGTCTATGTTATGTATGCATGTTCAAACCTTTGTATGCATGTTCATGTTTCAAGTATGTATGCTCTACTTTAAAGATGCATGTGGTTTTATTACGTATTACTTGTTATTTCGAGTTTATACATGTTGAATCTTTAGACTCACTAGACTCGATCGATACAGGTGAGGAAGATGTTGATGAGACGAGGGGTGGGGACCAATGAGCCAGCTTGGACTGTGCAGGGGGCTAAACCCGAGGACCACCCATTTTTAAAGATTTTAAGCATGACAATTTCAATAATCTGATTTCACGTTACGGTTTACGATATTTAATTATGTGTTTTTCTTTAGCAGATTTTATTTGTAATCTTTTATTTCAAATATTTTGGTGGAACGGTTTATGGATGAACGCAATTTGTTAGTTTATTTTGTGTTTAAGAAAATTTTAATTTTTCCGCAAATTTCAAGTAGTTCAAAATACTGTACGTTACACGACCCCTAGCTCGGACCCGAAGCACAGCAGCAGACCACGCACTCGGCCGAGAACTCCTATTGTGCATGGACTCCTTGTTTTCAAGCCTAGGACCTAGTCAACCCAACCAGACCTTGGACCAACCTCTCGTGCACCTTCCTAGGACCCTAAGGACTCACCCTAGCCCAGCCCTAAGCCCCCAAGCCGAGCCATCTGCCCTGCACAAGCCCGCGCATCCTGCTCAGGATGCATGTGTTTCTCGGGTGGCTAGGACTCCTCCCATCCCCCTCAACTCAAGTCCTAGCGTGGCTAGGACTCTTCCCTTGACTCACTCAGATCCTGGACGAGCCTTGGCCCCAAACCGTGACCAAGCCAAGCGCCCAAGTCAAAACCGAGCCCCTATGATCTCATATGACAGAAGGTGGTTCCATCTTATTTTGGTTCTGTTTTGCAGCGTGTGTGTGAGTTCTTAGGACCCTTAAACTATTGTAAATTAGTGCTTGATCAAGTCCTAATCATGGCAGCCCTTTATATCATATTAAACATGAATTTGAAACAAAACTTAAGCCTTTAAAAATCCATGTTCATGTAAAAACGAAAATAAACAACATGTCACTTGTTTTTCATGCAAATTGAATTTAAATAATTACTATCGTGTGAATGATGTGTAAAAACGAGAATATGACATGTCTTTGCGTATTTAACGCACGAATTCTTGTTGACGATTGCGAAGAACGGCGACGACAACCTTGGTTTGAATTCTCTTTGAAATTTTCGAAAGTTTCTTCCTTATTTCTCTTGGTGTGTGCCGTGTAGGTTGGGGATAAATTTTTCTTTGGAGTGAATCTGATTGTGGCGTGTAGAAGTGAGGGTTTGGGATGGGGTTTTTAGCTTTAAATATTTAATTAAATCACTAAACAAGCTTAGGCTCATTAGTGGGGTTAATTAGGCCCATTATTGTTTAACTAAAATATTAAAAATAATTTTGTTTAAATAAGTTTGTGAAGTTATTAGCCGAGTTGCCAAAACGTTCGTATTTTTGTTGAAAAATCAATACCGATAAAATTTATGTCCCGGCGTATAAAATCACCTCAAAACCCCTTATTTTCCAAAATATGAAAAAACATCACTCATAATTTTAATAATTCAATAAAATTATTTAATAAAAACATTTTTTATTTTTCAGCCCTCGTCTCCGTTCCTCGATCGCAACTCGAATAACTCTTAAAAATACATTTTTAATTCATGTAAGTAGAAAACTACTAAAACGTCAAGTAAACAGGTCACATAATCAATTAAGCAATTAAAATAAATTAGTTAGCCAATTTTCATATTTCCAAGATTTGTATGCAGTTGAATTACGTCGTCTCAATTTTGGACCTTACATAAAAAATCTGGTAAGTGATTATCTTCACTTTTTTTATAAATGATTTCAAAACAAAAAAGAGCTGAATGAGCATGCCATCTTGCAAACATTTGTTTAGAAACATAATGTTTAAAATATTTCATAAATATAAATTTTGCAGATTTGCAATCAGTTTTTATAATAAACTTTTAATTATATGGGCATTTTTTAAGCCAAATAGCATTACTTTCCATTCATAATGTTCTATTAGAACATTAAAAACAGTTTTATATCTATTAGATTCTTTTATTTGAATCTGCCATAAAAGAATTTGATAGATATAAAACTGCTTTCAATGTTTCAATACGACATTATGAATGGACAGTAATGCCATTTAACTTTAAAATGCCCATTTAGATTTTCAACAAATTATGAATGATATTTTTTATTCTTATAAGAATTTTATAATTGTTTATATTGATGATATTTTAGTGTTCTCAAATAATATAGAAACACATTTAAATATTTAGATATGTTTAAAAAAATTGTTATTCAAAATGGTTTTGTTATATCAAAATCTAAAATGATTTCATTCCAAACTAATATTAGTTTTCTTGGTAATATGATTGAAAAAGGAAAGATAATTCTTATTCAATGAAGTATTGAATTTGGCTCAAAATTTTCTGATATTATAACTGATAAAACTCAGTTACAAAGAATTTTAAGAAGTTTAAATTATATTTATCCTTATATTAAAAATCATATTGAAGATTTTGTTGTCTTATATGATAGATTAAAGAAAAATCTTTTATCTTGGTCTAATAAACACATCGAAGCTATTAAAAATATTAAAGAGAAAGTTCAAAATATTCCTTGTCTTATGCATGGAAGTCCCCTACGGGATAAAATTGTAGAAACTGATGCTTTTGATATAGGTTTTCGAGGAATTCTAACACAAATAAATTCCAAAATAAAGCAAGAATATCTTATTTGATTTTATTCTGGAAAATAGAATAATGCTCATAAAAATTATTTTACAGTAGCAAAATAAATTTTAACTATTGTTAGATGCATTTTAAAATTTCAAAATAATTTATGTAATCAAAAGTTTATTATAAAAACTGATTACAAATTTGCAAAATTTATGTTTATGAAAGATTTTAAATATGATGTTTTTAAACAAATGTTGGCAAGATGACAGGCTCGTTTAGTTCCTTTTGATTTTGAAATCATTTAATAACTAGATTTTTTAACTCGTGAATATTTATTTTAATTACATATATGAGTTTACGAGGTTGTGGTGATTCCTCTTATAGAGGAAAAGGTGGCTGGGGTAGACCCCCAAATATCATTGCACAACATGGTTCACAGCGGCTAATAGTCCAAAATATTGTCAGTTCTTCATCGAGTAATAACATGGATACTGCTAATTCTTTATATAAAGAATTTCAAGAATTTTAAAATCTAAACAGAAAAATAGTTCTGAATCTACAACATCATATGTCAGTATTATTAAAGAAGATTAAAATGATTCATTATCACTACTACAAAAACGGCAAACGACAACGGATTTTATCCGTTGTCGTAGCCATTTTAAAACTGTTGTAACTGAGGGTGTTGTTGAAAGTCCGTTCAACGACAACGGTTTGTATCCGTTGTGGTAGATCGAATTTGCGACGGTTATTAAAAACGTCGCAAATAAAAATAGCAAAGGGTATGAATAAACTTGTCGCTAATTCAAAATTAGCGACGGTTACATAAACCGTCGCTAGTTCACCAAACCGTCGCTAATTTTAAATTAGCGACGGGTAGCATTCAAGTCCGTCGCTAATTAGATATCCGTCGCTAATTCGTTTCGAAAAATAAAAAAAATACTTTTAATAATTTAATAAATCTAAAAGAAACTAATAATCCAAACTAAAATCGTGTAAAAGAAAAAAATTTTAAGTGTCGTGAATTAGTAAAATCGTGTAAAAGTGAAAAATTTTAAGTGTTATGAAGTGATTAGAAAAATTTTACGTGTTGTGTGAAAGTGATAAAATTGTGTAAGAGAGAAAAATTTTAAGTGTTGTGTGAAGTGATAAAATGGTGTAAGAGAGAAATATTTTAAGTGTTATGAAGTGGTGAGAAAAATTTTAAGTGTTGTGGAGGAAAATGGATCGAAAATGGAGATATTTATAGACAGTTTGCGACGGATTTTAGTTAAACCGTCGCAATTGGCGACGGTAAATGATAAACCATCGCATTCTTTTATTTGGCAACGGTTTGGATTTAAACCTTCGCTAAAATTAGCGACGGTTTTAAAACAATGTCGCTAATTTTAGTGACGTGTTTTATTAACCCGTCGCTAAATTTAAAGATGCGACGGGTTTTTTTAAAACAGTCGCTAAAATTAGCGACGGTTATTTCAAAACTGTCGCTAATTTGACAAACTATCGCTAAATTTAGCGACGGTTTTTCAAAAACCGTCGCTAAATATTGCAACGTTTTCCAAAACCGTTGTTGTTTGTCAAAAAACCACGCTAATCGACAACGGTTTGTTGTCTATTATAAAAAAAAAACACGCTAATAGACAACGCTCAAAGACAACGGTTCTATAAAACCGTTGTCATTGATCCCAAAAACCGTTGTCTTTGACCCCAAAAAGACAACGGTTTTTAAATACCGTTGTCTTTGACCTCCCAAAGACAACTGTTTTTAAAAAACCGTTGTCTTTGCCCCCCAAAAGACAACGGTTTTCGATAAAACCGTTGTTAAAATACATACGACAACAGTTTTTGTGAAAAACCGTTGTCGTATGTGCGTTGTTGTATGCAGAATTTCTTGTAGTATATATACGAAAAATTCACATAAAGTTCTGATTTTTCTTATTGAAGAAAAAGATATTCAATGAGAACTATGGACTATCATGGAAAGATATTTATCAAATACATTATATGTTCATGGATCATACAAACAAAGAGGATTTTATGAAAATATTCTGTTATCCTTAAAAAAATATAGAAATTATTCACTTTTTCAATAATACTCAACAGAAAGGAAGTTATAACTTCTCAAAATTTATCATCAAGAAAATTATATCTATTGAAGAATGAGTTATATCTTCATTAATAGAAAAAGAATTTTATTCTTCTACTCATCATATGAATTTCATATTTAATTATTAGGATTATATTGAAAGTTTTCATAAAACTCCATTATATGAAAATGAAAAAAGAAAACATTCATGGTTCTTAAAGATCTGTGAAAATGTTTTTCATTATCCAATTCCTAATTGGTTTTTCATTTGGTGGAAATCATATGGTTCCTCTTAAAAAATATTGCCTGAAGTTTTTAACAATCCAATGAACGAATGGCTATCATTTGCTCCAAGTGTCACTGCCCAATTTTCTCAAAATTGGATCGTTGGGAAAACTCTATGCTTATTCTTTACAGAATTTGGTATCCCATGGATTTAGAAATGGAAACCTGAATCAGGATTCCAATATCCCTTGCCTATGGCGTGTCGATCTCACAAAATTCTAAGACAAACTACTCTGAGAAGATCCTTAAATAGGAAAGATTTATGGCTATGAGACTATTCTTCAAATGAAGGAAAAAATTAAAACCTAGAAACATGATTATTATTAAAAAAAACAAGAAAAAGAAAAAAGACAAGAGTCTTTAAGTCCTTTTAAAATAATCAGTCAGAAATATTCTGACATTTACTCCAAAAAAAATTATTGATTTATATATCTAAGAGATGAAAAATGATCTTTTTAAGAACACTGGATGCACAGATTCAAAATCTGACAAATCAATGACCTCATATTCCAGTGATACTCAATTTATCAATATGATGAAATCACATGATGATCAAGATGATAATCAAGATACTCAAGATCCAGAGGATGATATGTCTGAAGACATTTCTATCAATAATTTATTTGAAGAATTTAAAAATTCAATAAATGATAATATTGAGAAAAATAATATTTAAAACCCAAATGAGTCTCTTTATTGTACTATTTGCTTTTATAAAAACAAACACTGTTATTTTTTAGTTTTGAAATCCGGGGTTTCATGTCCGGCTCTTCCATCTATAAATAGCTTGTATTTTTGTTTAGAGGGGCACCGTTGAATTTTCTACATCTCTCTCCCATGTAAAATATTTCAAGTATTCTATAAAAGCTCAAGGTTTTGCTGAAAAGATTGTAAGCTTAAATTTTGTTTTAATTTTTGTATTTAATTTTTATATATATAAAGATTAGCCTTCAGCATGAATGACGGGCTAAATTATTCGTGTTAAATCATTACTTTACAATGACATGATCTATATTTATTTATAACTTGGAATTTTAATGAGATATTAAAAGATTTATTTGAGTTTTGAAAATTTTGATTTAATATAAATGTTTTTGGTTTAAACATAAGGTAAGAGATGAACCAGGAAATGATAAATACAAGGTTCAAGTTTAACCGGTAAATAATAAATTCATGTTGTAGTCATTCAGCCTGTTTAGCTAAGAGATGACATTTAAGATTTTTATGGGTGATTTTTTATGAATTTATGTTTTTGAAGTGGACCTCGGTAAATTCTTTTGTTTTTTAATTTTTTTTGGTATATTTTTGTTAAATGTTTTTATGTTTTGTAAAGGTGTATGAACTTTATATTTGATTTAAAAAATAAGATAGAATATGATTTTAGGTCCGGTGGTTGCAAATGTGGGAGGATTCCCAACAAACAGGTCGTCCCTCGACCCTCTTCGTTCTTCCCCATTTTGATCAAACATCCAACATTTCTGGATTTCATTTGAAAAATTTCCTAATACCCAGTAGTCCTTTTACATTAATATTCATAGGTATGTCTCAATTTCCAGTTTAACACTGTAATTTCTTGTATTTTTGGCAAACAAGGCACAATTCTTGTTTTGCTTCCTCTTTTTCGAGCATCCTTCTTTCAATCTCATGGGGAGTCTGTTGTTCGGACATCAAGATCTTCATAATCTAATTTGGTCAACATTTTAATCCGACCCATTTGAAAAGATTTCCTTTTTTGGACTTATTTTAGGGTATCGGATCAAAAAATTTGTTTTATGATGATTGTGTGGAATTTTACTTTTGTTTGTGATCCATTTGTCGGTTGTTTCTGATTGACATGTATTTCATTGTTGAGGTGTCTTAGTATGAGTGAGTTCTATGGAAACGCAAGTGCTAGCTCAGGTTCAAGTTGGAATAGCAGCTCAAATGATACTGTGGATGATCATGCCATTGCTACCATCTTAGCTGAAGAAGAAAGATTGAAACATGATGGCAATCTTGGCAAAAGGCTTTCTCATCTTGGCTCGATCCCGGTATATATAAGATCATTTGAGTGCCGATTTCTGTTCAATATCCTCCAATATGATTTTCTGAGATTGTTGTTATGCTAATTGGTAAAAAAGAAAAAGAGTAGTGAAATATTTTCTTGACTATGGGTTAGTGACTAAATCTGATTTTTTTTTTGTTGGATTGGGGGGTGGGGTTCAAGATTGAATCTTGTATAAGCTTGACCATGAAAATAAATTTTTTTTGTTCTTTGAAGTAGTTTATTGAGTCTGCTTAATTAGATTATAATATTTGTTGTTAATATAAGTATATTGTGAAATGTACGTAGACAATGACCAAACAAGTGGCTAGCATGTTCCCAAATGGGTGGGATTATTTGCATATGGCTTGAATCGCTTCTTGTGGTTAATAACACGTGGATTTATTTGTTGATTAATATTATTAGGAAGAATAGTTAGCCATTTGGTTTCTCCTTCTAGAAACTATTTATGGATGGTAATCATGACAATGCTATTCATACTTGATACTAGATAAGAACTCACAGAAGTGAAATCTGTGTTGGTTTCTTTTGGTACTATGCAGACTTACAAGTTTATGATATTGGCAGCACATTCCTCGGGTCATTGGGGGTATTCCTGATGCAAATGATGCAACTTTAGATCACGAGAGGCTATCAAAGAGGTTGTTACTTATTTATGACTTTCTTCTGATTATTTTAGCGTGCAATACAGTTTTAAAGAACTCTAATAAATCATGGCATAATGTTAAAAGTTACGGAAATAACTACTAAAGAACAACAATTATGTTTATGTTTCACTTCTCAAACTTTTTTAGTGTTATTTCTTTCTGCTTTGCATAGCTACCTTAAGATAATCAAGTTATAGTTCAAATTTTTACGTTTTCGTTTCGGAACATACATGGTAATGTTTACTTTTTTCCATGGTTTTTGGGATTTTGATGTTAGCTATGAATATAGGGAGTTGAGCAAATGTTTGTCTTTATTGTACCGAATTCTTCCTCTTTCTGGCCCTTTTACATGTTCGTATTAGTTGGACTGATTAGCAGGATTTGACTTCTTGTTTTGTGATTAATCAAACAATAGTTGAATGTGTTGGTTGCTGGGAATAGGAGATTGTGGTGAGAGGTTATTAATTGATTAGTTAAATAATTTGAGATGATGCCCAACTTCTATAGACGAAGTTCAGGTTTGGTGTGGGAAGATGGAGCCCGGTGATGGGAATGAAAATGGGATAAAATATCCTATCGAGCTCGAGATCCACTATGGAACATTGACTTCGAGCTTGCCACAAAAGATGACTTGCGAGCTCATATTATGTTACAAAAATTATTAATAGACATGCTCGTAAACTAAGATAGGGAACTCTGTTTGCAAACTTAAATGTATGAGTGCATTCATGATCTTTATGTATAAAATTAGTATCAAAATTTTAAGCATTAATTATAATTAAAAATAAATTTTACAAAAATATTAAATTTTTATGTTATTAAGTATAAATTTTTTTTAAAAATTTTCTTTGGCTATCGACCCACTTTTGAGCCGAGCTGATGAACAAATTTTGAGCCCAATCTCATCAAAAAACTTGAGCTAAAAAATCCTGAACTCAATGGAGTTTGAATCGAGCTGACTTGATTCACCTAACATCCTAGTATATCCCATTGCTGGTATATTCCTCGGCCCTTAACTAGAGAATAACAAACTCAAAAACTTTTGTTCCTGGATTTGCTCCCTCTCACACTTGACTGATAGAGAAGGGCTCGTAGCATTAAAATGTGCACTCTTCCATGTGAATTTGAACCGTAAATTCCTTCTTTACGTAGAATTCAAAATTACGTGGAGTCGGCTATTATTTGCAAAAGTTATTTTAAGTTCAACTTAGTGGTTGGCTATATATTACATTTACTGTACTCTCTGATATGTAATTATATAATTTACTGCACGTATTGGCTGTGATATTTAAATCGGATGGCTAGAAGTTGCTGTGGCACAATGATGCCGTGAGCTTGTGACAGTGGATAATTGTCGCATGGGGTTGATAGAGAGGGTCAGTTTTGAGGTTTCAGGTACTAATTGACTTGTGTGGTCAATTTTTTAAAGCATGGTGTCTGGGCTGGAGCTGATTCTTGTAAATTTTTTCTAATCATCTCCTCATTTCTCTGAATAATTTAATGCTGTACTTGGTGTCAAGGTATATGTAAAGTTGTTTAACAGTTGCCTTCATATTGAAGCCTGATTCATCCGCGTATAGAAGCATGCTCGTGCAATATCACAATGTTAATAATTGATCTTCCTTGCTTTTGCATCCTTTCTTTAGTGGTATGCTCATCTTTTGAGGTACATCATTCATATGTTTAGCTTATCATCAGGCTGGTGGCATATAGCTTAGCTGAACTTCAAATTGAAGGAGATGGAAACTGCCAGGTTGGTTTCTTGATGGAGCTTACCATTCTATTATGTCACTACCTTTTGCTTTTCAGAAAATAAGCGTAGTTTTATTAACTTTTTAATGTAATTTCATCATTTTTGAGTTACTGATTTTTAGTGTTTTAACTATTCCAATTAGTTGCTTGTTTTACTTTACAGTTTCGAGCTATAGCTGATCAACTGCTTAAGAATCCAGAGTACCACAAATATGTGAGAAAGGAAGTTGTCAAACAGGTGTGGTCCAGCTACACATAGATATGGATTATATTGATCATTTTTCAAGCCCTCGGTTAATGTATCATTTTATTTAAAACATATTATATTACTGTGGGACACTAACTCTCTATCCGTGCCTTCTCTTCTGAAAAACATCTGGCTTCCAAGGGTAATGATGAGATTATCTTCTGAAACTGTGCTTGTTTCCTTACAATTTGGTGAGAATTAGGATATGGTATAGTGTCTTCTGTATAACGATGATTTTTGCAAATCCACTCACTTCATTAAAAATGCTAAGTGTTTAATCGTGGTCCTTGGTATGCTTATTTGTAGTTGTCCCCCTTCACTTAGAATGAATTTATGCATTAATTTGTTTTTACCTTCACTTTGAAACTGTACTTATTTAACATTATTTATTAGTTGAAACCCACCTTTGCACTTGTCTATTTTATTCTACACAAAAATTAGAAAATTACCGAACTCTAGAAAATATGCCCCTTCAGCAATTCTTGCTTTAGTAACTTGTTTCAATTAAAATGGAAGTCTTTTATTTATATGAGGATATAGGGTGCTTAGAGTTACTGAAGTTTTAATTAGTATTTAGTAGCTTGGCCCAGAAGGCTTAAATGTTCTAAGAAAGCAAAATCGTTCTCTGAATTGGCATTATTGTAAGAATGAGCATCCAATTTATGACAGTAAGATAGATTTAACAATTTTACTTGACATGTTTGGGAAAAATTTAGTTACATACACTACCCCAGTGAATTCATGAAATTGTTGAAAACTATTAATTCCTCGTGTTTTCAAATACTGAGCACACATACCCTTGAAAACATGCACAAACAAAGGTGCATGTGTTTACGATTTGAAAACATAAGGATGTGTATGCTCAAGATTCGAAAACACGAGGAGTTAATAAATCATTTTTTCATAGGGCGGTTGCGGTCATCTCAAAATTTCACAGTGGTAGTGTATGCAACCTTTAGAAAAGTAGACAATTTTAGTTGACCTTCCACACTAAAATGTTTCCAGATTTGACATGTTGAATAATGTTGTTTTAGCATGGCCTTTCGGTTGAGGCATCACTTTTTGAATACATTAAATTTTTACATCTTTTGATTTGATTGACAGACATGATGGAACCAACATATTACATTGAAATTTTTTTAGAATAACCCTATCCATCATTGATGTTATACTTGTGGTTCATACTCCAATTTTCTCATTTCAATAGCACTTTTAGTCATGTGAAGTTGTATGACACCTCAGGTCAGGTCTGGCCCTCCTTCGGATTTTTGATGATGTTTACAAGTAGGGGTTTGCCTAACTTTACCCGCCACACTGATGGATTATTTTTGAAGGAAAAATTAAAGGAAAAAATCTATTATTTATATTAGGAAATTGTTGAAACAAGCATATTTTGGTGGTACTTGAGGGCGTCGGCCATCAGATAACATCACTTATTCATGGTCGACTTTGAGCTTTAAACAAATAGTGTTTCTTTATTTGCATTTTAGAAAATGTCGTTTTGCAGTCTTTTATGGACTTCAGAAAACTATATCTCATTACATTTGATGCAACATTTCCAAATTTTACTTCTTTATTAGGAACAAGTTACTGGTATCTGAATGCTGTTTTGAGGCAAAAAATATTTTGAGTTGAATTTTTACTGTCCCTCATCTGAGTTTCTTGCTTGCAGCTAAAACTCCACAGAAATTTATATGAAAGTTATGTACCCATGAAGTACAGAAGATATGTGCAAAAGATGAAAAGGTCTAATTGTGGGTTTAAAATATTACTTTTCTCATATAGAAAGATTAGAATCATTAGATGTTGACATATTTTTGGTTGTAACTAGATCGACTGAATGGGGAGACCACGTTACTCTTCAAGCTGCTGCAGATCGAGTAAGCTAAACTTTCGCGATCCATTACTTTGAAATTCGTCTTAGTTCAGTTTAAATTGTCCCCTAGAATTCTTCCATTAAATTTGTTTATTCACCACTCGTAAGAAATTAACCAGATGTGATGATGCTTATTGATGAATTGTGATTTCGGTGCTCGTGCTGAGGTTTACGAGAAGTTCATTGAAAATTGAAAGTAATTTTAGATTTAAAATTTTGTATGGAAAAAAAAGGAACATTTACAGTAGTGCTATGCCATTCCATGTGATTTTTGTTGTTCGAAAATTTTAAGCTTATAGATTAGATTCTCCCAATAATTATCATTTATGATTGCAATTTGCACGTGGTAATGTAATGCTTGTATTCTCATACATTTCCAGACAAGTTGAACTTGTTTTCGTGTATACGTTAACACTGGCACCTGATTTCACAGTTAAACTTTCTGTAGTTTGAAGTAAGAATCTGTTTGGTGACCTCTTTCCGGGACACCTGCTTCATCGAAATCCTTCCAAAGGAAAAAAATCCATTGAGAGGTTCGTTTAATAGACAGTCATAACATTAACAGCAGTTGAAGTACAAGCCAGTTTAAAGTCCTAAAACGACGACTATACTCGATTCTTTTATGGACTTTCTTTTATATGTTCATAGACTTGTGGCTGAGCTTTTGGAGTGAAGTTCACTATAATTCATTGTATCAAGCTGGAGGTGACACGATTCTTCATATTTTTTCAAAATCTTCCCTCTGGTTTTTTTATTTTCTTTATTTATTTCTAATGGATTATTTTGCTATTACATCCTATAATGTGCAATACTTTGCAGAAGTTCCTCCAAGAGTACACAGAAAGAAGCATTGGCTTTTTTGAAGTTCATTTGCAGCTCAAAGATCAATACAATCTTCATGTTTCCTTGTAACAAAATGTCACACCATGCACCTTTGTTTTTTTCCTGAAATATATATGGTTTTTTACGCGGATGTTTCTTTATCCGCGACGACTTAGGATCCTGGTTCCTTGCACGTAATTATTTATGGATTATTTATATTATTTTTTACACAATATAGAAGATGATTTGTATTTACACAATTAATTATATTGTAAATGTTACATTTTTTGTTTGTTTTAGAGAATTTTGTTGGCTGCCTTGATTTTTTGGCATGTTATGACTTCTTTTTTTACCCAGATTTGTTTCTAAATATTTGTTCAAAACATATAGTCCAGAAAATTAAGGTTCGCATTATTCCATAAAAACATGTACTCATGGATACAAGAAGATCTAGAAGAGTATCAGTCATGTCAAAAAAAATATTAGCCAAAATACCAATCGGCCAAAAAATTAAACTTTTTCTAGGCTAAAACTAAATAAAATAACAAAGCTTATCGATTAATTAAAAAGTTTGTCCCATCTTATTTTATGTGCGTACAACCAACCACGATCTGGATTGGAGGGATCTGCTAGCTCAAAGAATTTGAATAAAACCAACCACAATCTGGAGTGGAGGGATCCGTTAGCTTAAAGAATCTGAATAAAAGCTGGGAGAGAAGAAACGACATAGAAAAATCAACTACAATCGTCAAGTTGTTGTATATCTTAACTTGAGTCCAAATTCCCTTCTCTAATTCGATGACTGAATGCGTTTTGAATTGAGAACAATACACGTAAAATCAACAAGAAACTATCGAATAAGGAGCACACGAGATTTACGTGGTTCGATCAAGAATATGATCTACGTCCACGGGAGGTGTTTCCACTATTGAATCAATATACAAATGAACAATTTACAATTGCTGTAGAGCCCAAAATCAGTACACGTAAATTCCAATCATTTATTTAATTTTAAAATAATTTTTAGTGATGCATGTTTTATGAAAACTCATTATTTTAAATTATTCATGTTAATTGATGCACGTTAAAATATTTTCTTGAGTTTCATGTTTCTAGAGATTAAAGTTTACCGATGATGATTTGTGGCGATTTTAAGAATGTGGTAATTCATTTTAAGTTAAGATTGGAGCATTTTAAATAATTTATTAAGTCTTAGCATTTTAAAAACCTAAATTATTTATTTAGTAATTTATTATCTTTAAACTTTTAAAGTTATGACACTTGTGCAGGTTATTTTGAATTTAGAGATTTTATTATAATTAGTAGAGGGTTAGTAATTTCAATTAATTGTTAATTATTAATTAAGCAATATTTTTCCCTTAATTACTTTCAAACTCACGCACACACACCACTAACACACACACAATTTCATTCCACCTTCACTTTCTTTTTTTTAAAGAAAACCTAGGGTTCTTCTACCTTAGAGCAGCCGCCCCTCCCCTTCAATCTTCCAGCTCATTTTCTTGAGTTTTCTTCAAAGAAAATAGTGCCACGTTCGTCCCGGATCAAGCCTCGCACAGTTTCTTCTTCGGTATCGCTGTATCGTGAATTTAAACGTCAAAAGACTTATATATTCTTTCGTTTATGCATCGATCTCGTCATATTATGCGTTGTGTTGTTTATTGTGCATAAAAAACCATGTATGATGTGCAAGTTTGAGTGGAAAATTCGTTGGATCAGTTTTGAAACAATTTTTAGATCTGGAATTTCGTTTTTCACTGTATTTTGAATTACTGTGATTTTTCGGTCAAGATTTTGAAAAAACTTTCAACACATGAAATGTAAAAATTTTTGATACCTTCGAATTGATATAAAATTCAAAATATTTGGATAAATATTGAGTGAAATATGACCGTTTTTGTGGGACTGCTCAAACTGTGTTTTCTGAAAATATATGCTATTGACTTGTTCTTGAAGTTTTATTGTTGCAGGCTTTGTTGGGGATCGACGGGTGATCGCTGCTGCGTATAGGTATATTGTTAATGATGTTGGGATGGTTATTAAGGTTTCGTTTTGTGTCGTTAGGCACTTGGGAGAATGAGTAGTCGTAAAAATCTTTTGGGTTGTCAAAAGTTGTGTTCACGGGTTTATTGTGTTACTTGTGAGGCGTGGTTGTTTTGGGGCAATTTTATAGGCTTCAGTAAGGTAATATCATCCTATGATGAGTCTCGAGGTGTCGGTTCATAGTCCGTACAATCGAGTTTAGAATGTTAAGCAACACATGTACTGAATTTTCGTGGGTTTGCAATTACCGCAGGTACACGGACCCGGGGGCGGATCCTTACACAGGGTCCGTGCCTTTATTTCCTTCATAGTATCAGTTTTGCGAGCCTACACGGACCCTGGCATGGGGTCCGTGCCCTTCCTTCTTTTTGAGTATGCCCTTACAGTATGTACACGGAACCTTACACGGACCCAAGCACGGGGTCTGTGTACTGTGTTTTTGGGAATATCTTAGGCTTCACTTCTAGGTTTGATTTGGGGTTCTATGTCATGGTTTAGTACGATGATTAAACGAGGTCAAGTCCCGAGTGATCTAGAATGTCATAAGCTAATTATTTACTTCGGTGGTGAGCTTGAGTACCTATGTCTAAGTTATGCAAGTTAAACATTCGAACTCATGTTAGTATGTTGCAGTAGTGGCCCCAAGCGAGATCCAACGAACCCCTCAATGCCAAGTAAGTATGTTGACGTGCAAAAAAGAAAATATTTTAAGTTTTTGAGGTATGCTAAATGTCTTGTGACCAAATTATGTATGGGATTGGAAAACGGTAAAGCATGACCAGGGACCAATCCACCCGTTAAAGCATGAACGGGGATTTCATGTATGTGGCAGTGGCTCTTCCCTGTCAGCCCAGTACTGTGGTTTAGTCTGATCAGGCGTAGTTATGTATGGGTCACTTGCTTTGAAACATGCCTCTACGCAAAATGATGAAGTTTATCAATGTACAAGTATGCAAGCATGTTTAAGAAAAGTTTTACGTTGATGGCACGTCTATGTATGTATGTATGTTCAAGTTTTGTTGCATGTTCAGTTTTCAGTATGTATGTCCTATTTTAAAGATGTGTGTGGTTTTATTACGTCGTGCTTGTTATATTCAGTTTATACGTGTTGAGTCTTTAGACTCACTAGACTTGATCGGTGCAGGTGAGGATGATTTTGAGGAGACTAGGGGTGGGGACCAAGGAGCAGGCTTGGACTGAGTAGGAGGCTAGACCCGAGGACCGTCCAGTTTTTAGAGTTTACGAAATATTCAAAATACTCTGATTTATGTTACTGATTATGAGATTTTAAACAAATACTTTTGGCAAACTTTATTTTGAGATTCTGGTTGCAACTATGTTAAGATGAATAGTTTGTTTTATCGAATTTTGAAGGTTCACGATTTATTTTAAGAAAATTTTTAATTCTTCCGCAAATTTTAAATAGTTTAAAAGTACTCTACGTCACAATTGCAATGTAAACTCTCAACTCCACTCTTTTCTCTTCTATGAATTACAAAGAAAACTTTCGTGCCTTTCTTGAGAAAATTTGTTGCCTCTTGTTCATTTCTTCTCGGATGATCCCTGTGTGTGTTTGTTCTCGCTTGACTCCACCTTTCCATATATATCTCTCATCCTTGAGGCAATCCTCTTGATGGATATATTCGGTGATCAAGTGCTAGAGCTAACCACTCATCCTTATCCAACCGACTTCTAGTTGTTTTAACTGATTCTTTAACTGACTTGGTTGCTGACATACTACAATTCTCCACCTTGTCTGCTACCAAGTTTACCATGAACACACCTCCTCCTCCCTTTTTGTTCTAAGGCAGCCTGTAGCTGGTTACATTAACCAGCTCTTATTTCTCAAACTTGTTTGTCCCTATCAATTTAGTACACATATCAGCTGGATTATCATTGATACTTATCTTTAGAACTTGAACATCACCAGATTCAATCACTTCACGAACAAAGTGTAGCCTTACATCTATATGCTTTGTCCTCTCGTGGAAGACTTGATGTTTTGACAGATGTATGGCACTTTGGTTGTCACAGTACACAGTTACTGACTTTTTCTTGTAGCCTAACTCTTCCATGAAACCTTTCATCCATTTGGCTTCTTTGAATGCTTCAGTTATTGCCACATATTCAGCTTCTGTGGTTGACAGTGCTACCACTGGCAGTAGGTTTGCCTTCCAACTCACGGCTGTGCCATTGACCGTGAAGATGTATCCGGTTAAGGACTTCCTAGTGTCCACACTACCAGCATAATCTGAGTGCACATAGCCTGCTATCAAGTTGTCAGTTTCTCTTGAATCTTTGAAGATTATACCAGTGTCAATCGTTCCTTTAAGATACCTTAAAATCCATTTGACCGCTTTCCAATGTTCTTCACCAAGATTTGCCATGAATATGCTCACCAAACTTACTGAGTATGCAAGGTCATGTTAGAGTAGGTGCACGTCGAGCCAAGTGTTGGCCGAGTGTTCACAATGAAACTCTATGTATAAACAATCTTTATTTTAATAATATTTGAAATTATTGTTTTAGCACATCTTTATTTGTATATCCATGCTAGTTTCATAGATAAAGTCCTTGAATACACAAATGGTAGAAAGAATATGAGATGCTCATATGATGAGTATCATGAAACTCATATTTGGAATACTGTATATTCTAAATAGTTCCTAGTAAATTCAGCCGCAGCTAAGAAGGATATAGGCTGCTCCAGTTTGAGACTAGTATCTGCGATGTGAGTACCATGTTTCATTGGTAAGAGAAATTGTGATGTCCGAGCATGCAGATAGGTGCTCCTGGTAGAGTGCACTGAACAACCCTCCATAAAGGACTTTTCAAGTGGTTCTCACTTATCAAGTGGAAACGTCCTAGCTTATGGTTGTACACCATTAGTCCTTATGACCCGGGACAACATTGAGACTCTATATGCTAGCATTGCACTTTGACTTGTTTACAGACTCTCATGGGGTCATCAGGTGGCAAAGTTGGGTGTTCTGTCGAAAAATATAGGAGTCGATGTATTGTAGTCGGAGATTCACCGCTTACCTTCGGGTATGGATATCCTATGTGTATGTAATATGAAATCTCTAATCAGAATATTGGTGGTAATTATGAAAGGGGTTTCATAGATTACACCATCGATGCAATTACGACATGACACATAGTATCGATTCTTTGACAGCTCTCGATATACCAATAATTGTCGAATAGGTCGGGATATATGAGATAAAGGGACCGTACTGTACGATAACCATAATAGAATGGTTCTTGAAGGCACTATCATTTGATACCTAGGGAATCATGTAAGCGATGCTGCTAGGTGTTTAACATGATTGGTTGGGTACTATCAGACTTGAGTTCTGACGTTCTTATTATTAAGGAGTTTATAAGTAAGAATGGAGCAATTGGGATATGCTCATATAAAGACATGTTTAGTCCCGAATCACATGGAGATCTGAACCCACGGCTAGTTGTATCAATGAACCATTGAGGGCCACACAAGTGCTAAATTTCTAGATCTCGTTGAGAAGTAAAAATAGTTCAATATGTTGAACGGCTTATAAAGGAGTTTATAAGCACAAGGAAAAATTAGAAGTATGACTTCTATAAGGAGAATGTAATTTTTAACTTGTGGAAGTATTCCTAAATTAAAAGTTGGCCAAACAAATAATGTATTTAAAAATTGTGATTTTCATACACATTATTATGGACTAAATTAAATTAATTCAAGTGTTGAATTAATTAAACACTAGTGGGCATAGTAGAGTCCAAATAATTAAATTAATTCAAGTGTTGAATTAATTAAACAATATTGGATCTTGTAGAACCAAATAAGAAATAATTATTCAACTAGTGGGCTTGAGTAAAATCAAGTAAAGTTTAAATGATATCAAATATGTTTGAAATATTTAAATAAAAGTCCATGGGCTTTGTAATTGATACAAGCCCAAAAAGAATTGTATGCTTAGGAGGTGAAGGGTTGAAGGCAATTTTTGGGTTAATGGCATGTCATGCACATGCAACTTTTACTTCAACTTTTTCTAGCACCATGAAAATTGCTCCCCCTTCTCTCCTTACTCATGGTGGCCGAAACTTCTTGATTATTATTCCTCCATTTTTATTTCTTCAATTGTTGAGAAAACTCTCTCTTCTAAAATGATAAGTGCTCTAATTTTTATAATGCAAAATTAGAGTGGATTTAGCTTGTTGGTGGTGGGCTTGATTTTGAGCAACGTGTGCTCTTGGAAGCTTGAAGATTTGTTTTGCCATTGAAGAGCTTAGTTGTTTGACAACTAAGTTGGAGCCATCATCAATCCATTGTGATTGATAGGTATATTTTTCTAAAACACCATATTTATGACATTTGTATGTTTTATTGTATTTGCTACACACTATAGTTTAGGGTGCTCGGTTTTCTTGCTAGAAAAATAATTTTAAAACTTCCGTTGCACAAGCAGGCACCTTAATCGACCCCCTTTCAAGTGGTATCAGAGCTATGATTACTATTTTGTATAGCATATACTTCATATTATATTGAGGTCTATTTCTAACCCCATGAGATAATTTTTTGCATCATATCAAGGCCGGTCTTTGGGCGATTTTTGGGCAGCAAGTTGCTGCCCATTTCAGACAGCTTGGGCTGCCCGAGGAGCTGCCCAAAACGGGCAGCAAGGGCAACCCCGAACAGCTCTTTTGGAAAAAACAAATTAAGTTGGCCGGAATCCGGCGATGACGATGACGACTAGGGTTTCCAAAAGTGTTTTGGTATATCAAAGTATCATGGGCCTTGATTTGTTGGGCCATTAGATGGCTAACATATTTGTGAAATTTAAATGTGCCAAAATGTTTTTGGTGAAAAATGATTTTTGGGCCCTTAAGTTTAAATTTACAAAAGTTGTACATATTTTCTCATAAAATAAATAATTGAAGTTGGATTTTAATTTTTTATATTAAATGGTGATTTACAAGAAATTCAGTTATAAATAAATTAATTAGAAAGTAGACAAAGGTGTTTGTATACTTTGTTAATTTAGTTTATAATCGTGGCGGTTAGTGATTGGATCAATATATATAATATTGTATCAATTGATTATTGTGATAATTAATTGATGGTGTATGATATGCGATATTTTGCATCTCATGCATTTCCCTTGGATTGGACCTAGGCCCGTGTTTAGCTCACACGGGCCATTAGTTTTGGGGCGATTGATCATCCTTGTTTAGTTTACTGTTTATAATATATGCATGATATATTATAAATAATGAGTGTGTGCGTTATTATTATGATAATAACAAAGTTGTATGAATCCGGTAAACATATGATCAAACATGGCGAGCTTTTAAATAAAATAAATGATGAGACCTTTCAAAATTAAAAACCCTCATTTTGAATAAGATTCAAAATTAATATCAAGCCCGAAAAGGAGAATTATAATGGTGTTTATAATTTCCATGTATTCCATCGACAATGGGTGCATGATGAACGCTACCCGTGTTCGGGGCTCGGCTTGTATTATTGGGGGGGAGGGANGTGAGTACCCAGTGTGCCCGAAGTGCAACCGCCAACATCCGGGACAGTGTTTATTTGGATCGGGCAAATGCTTCAAGTGTGGAGCCAGTGATCATATGTTGAGGGACTGCCCGCAATGGAGGCAGCTAAACCAGGGGAGAGTGTTCGCCATGCAGGCAGAGGAGGCGAACCCAGACACGACCTTGTTGACTGGTAATTTATTTAACTCAGCACCGTATAATTTTTGCTATGCATGTTTCAAATTTGATTTGGGATTATTAGCATGCTAGTTAGTATGCTTGGTGACTTGTATAGAGATTTTCTACTATGCTTGAGGTTAAGATTAGTATTTTGGGATTTAAGTTTTGGGGGTTGTGTTAACGACTCTCAGGAAATATCTTCATAAAGAGTATAGCCATGAAGGCTTTGATAGATTCGGGGGCTACTCACTCTTTTATTTCGGAGACATTCGCTAATCATTTGGATGTCAAGTCCATTGGGTTAGACGTAAACTATTCAGTGACAATCCCATCAGGGGAAGAGTTATCAGCTACTAGTGTGGTCAGAGACATCGATCTTGAACTACAGGGCCACCTAGTGTATGCCGATTTGATTGTGTTGCCAATGCCAGAATTTGATATCATTTTGGAAATGGACTGGCTGACGAATAACAGAGTTCTTATTGATTTCCAGAAAAGGTCAGTGTTGGTAAGACCTTTGGGCATGGAGCAGTTTCTCATTGAGCCAGATAGATGGAGAAGTTTCCCTCGCATAATCTCTTGCATATAGGCTCGGAGACTTATTCTTAAGGGGTGTCAGGCTTTCTTGGCCAGTGTTATTTCCGCACCTGACGTAACCACTCCGTCATTATCTGATGTACCAGTAGTCAGAGATTTTCCTGACGTCTTTCCAGATGACATCACAGGCCTTCCACCAGAAAAGAGGTGGAGTTCGCCATCGACCATATGCCAGGCACCGTGCCAATCTCGAAGGCACCGTACCGTTTAGCTCCAGCTGAGATGTTAGAGCTCAAGCAGCAGATTCAGGAGCTCTTAGACAAAGAATTCATCCACCCTAGTTTCTCGCCATGGGGCGCAACAGTGCTCTTTGTAAAGAAGAAAGATGGGAGCATGAGGTTGTGTATCGATTACCGAGAACTGAACAAGGTAACGATCAAGAATAAATACCCACTACAAAGGATCGAGGACTTATTCGATCAGTTGCAGGGAGCTACATTGTTCTCTAAGATAGATCTTCGATCAGGGTATCATCAGCTGAAAGTAAAGGATGCAGATGTTCATAAGACGGCCTTCAGAACCAGATATGGGCATTACGAGTTCTTAGTGATGTCTTTTGGACTGACGAATGCTCCAGCAATTTTTATGGATCTCATTAACCGAGTATTTCAGCCCTACCTAGATCAGTTTGTCATAGTGTTTATTGATGACATTCTTATTTACTCGAAGAGCCATGAGGAACACAGTCAGCATTTGCGTACAGTTTTGCAGATCTTGCAGAGTCGCAAGTTGTATGCAAAATTCAGTAAGTGTGAATTTTGGTTGGGGAAAATAGCATTTTAGGTCATGTAATATCTAGCAGTGGTATTGAGGTGGATCCAGCTAAGGTGGTAGCAATTAAAGAATGGATTGAGCCGAAGCATGCGTCAGAGATTCGCAGTTTCCTAGGCTTAGCAGGTTACTACAGGAAATTTATTCAAGGGTTTTCTTCGATTTCAGTGCCACTCACTTCCTTGACTCAGAAGAATGCTAAATTTGTGTGGAGTGATGATTGCCAGAAGAGCTTTGATACTTTTAAACAAGCTCTTATCACAGCGCCAGTGTTAGCCATGCCAGCAGGGCAAGATAATTTTGTGTTGTACACCGATGTTTCTAAGCTCGGTTTGGGCGCAGTATTGATGCATAATGGTCGGGTTATAGCTTATGCCTCCAGACAGTTAAGAGTTCATGAAAAGAATTATCCGACTCAAGATCTCGAGTTAGCTGCCGTTGTCTTTGCGTTGAAGATTTGGAGACATTATTTGTACGGCGAGAAATGCCAGATATTCACTGATCACAAGAGTCTCAAGTATTTCTTCACGCAGAAAGATCTTAACATGAGAAAAAGACGGTGGTTGGAGTTGGTAAAAGACTACGATTGTGAAATTAGCTACCATCCAGGGAAAGCTAATGTTGTGGCAGATGCTTTGAGCAGAAAGATAGCAATTGTAGCACAGCTGTCAGCACAGAGACCTCTTCAGACAGAGATTCAGAGGTTTGGCTTAGAAGTTTATCCTAAGGGCAGAGCTCTCAAGCTGTCTAATCTGACAGTCCAGTCTTCTTTGCTAGACCGAATCCTTAAAGGACAGTCTTCAGATGAGCAATTACAGAAATGGACACTGAAGGATGAGACCAAGGGCAGTGTACATTACACAGTGTCTGATGATATTGTGAGATACAGAGGGAGAATGTGGGTGCCTAGTGTTGATTCGATCAGAGAAGATATCTTGTCAGAGGCACATACATGTCCGTATTCCATCCATCCAGGAGGTACCAAGATGTACAAGGATTTGCAGATGCTGTATTGGTGGCCAGGTATGAAGCGAGACATCCGTCGATTTGTATCTGAATGTCTCACTTGCCAGCAAGTGAAAGCAGAGCATCAGAGGCTAGCAGGAATGCTTAAGCCGCTCTCTATTCCCGAGTGGAAATGGGAGAATATTACCATGGATTTTGTTGTTGGTTTGCCGAGGTCAGTTAGAGGATCCAATGCCATTTGGCTTATAGTGGATCGACTTACTAAGTCAGCACACTTCTTGCCTGTGAAGACAACTTTCTCCATGACGCAGTATGCAGAGCTCTATATCAGGGAGATAGTTCGTTTGCACGGGATCCCAGTTACGATTGTGTCCGACAGGGACCCGAGATTCACATCGTCTTTCTGGATCCCAGTTTACATGCAACCATGGGGACGAAATTGTTATTCAGTACTGCATTTCATCCGCAGACAGATGGCCAGTCTGAGCGAGTGATTCAGATTTTAGAAGACTTGCTGCGAGCTTGTGTGATAGATTTCCATGGGAATTGGGAATCGAAGCTACCTCTAGTGGAGTTTACCTACAACAACAGTTTTCAATCCTCTATAGGTATGGCTCCTTACGAGGCATTGTATGGGAGAAAGTGCAGATCCCCGATTCATTGGGATGAAGTCGGTGAGAGATCAGAACTTGGTCCAGAGATTGTTCAGCAGACTGCAGATGTGGTGGTCAAGATCCGAGACAGGATGAAGACCGTACAGAGTCGTCAAAAGAGTTATGCTGATAAGAGGAGGAGGGATCTTGAGTTTGCCGTAGGTGATCACGTTTTCGTGAAGATAGCAACCATGAAAGGTGTTATGAGATTTGGGAAGAGAGGCAAGCTTAGTCCGAGGTTTATTGGACCGTTCGAAATTCTTGACAGAGTTGGGACACTAGCTTATCGTGTAGCCCTACCGCCGAATCTGGCTGGAGTGCACAATGTGTTCCATGTCTCGATGCTGAGGAAGTATATAGCAAACTCTTCGCATGTTTTGAGTTTTGAGCCGTTGCAGTTGGCTCCAGATATGTCGTATGAGGAAAGACCTGTCCAAATTCTAGACAAACAGGAGCGGAGACTTCAGAACAAAGTGACCAAGTTGGTCAAAGTTCGGTGGCTGAACCAATCAGTGGAGGAAGCAACTTGGGAGACCGAAGAAGATATGAAAAGTCGCTATCCGGAACTATTTGGTAAGATTTAATTTCGAGAACGAAATTTATTTAAGTGGGGGAGAAATCGTAGAGCCCAAAATCAGTATACGTAAAACCATGCATTTATTTAATTTGTTAAATTAATTATTTAAGTTTAAAATGATTTTAGAGATGCATGATTTCTGAAATTTCATTATGTTAATTATTTATGTTTATTTGATGCACGTTAAAATGTTCTCTCGAATTTGTGTTTTAGGCGAATATTCGATGCGGGATTGAGGAAAAGAGACCGACGACGATTTTTGCGATTTTAAAATGTGATATTTTATTTTAAGTTAGGATTGGGGCATTTTAAATGATTTATGAAGTTTTAACATTTTTAAATCCTAATTTAAATATTAGGTGATTTTAAGATTTTAAACTTTCAAAGTTTATCAATTGTGAATTTTACTTAATTTCTTTTGAGATTTTTAGTAAAGTTGATATTGGGTTATTAGTATTAATTAGCAAGTTAATTATTAATTTAAAACCTTAATTCCCATTAACCCACTACCCAATAACATACACACACGTTGCTCACTCACACAACCCATGTGGTTTACTACACACCACACACACACACATTCATGAATTCAAACACACTTTCTCACACACTCACTCACGATATAACACACACACATTTCATTTGTTTTCTCAATGATTTTTTTTTAAAGAAAGCTTAGGGTTCTTAAGGTAGTAGCAGCCGCCCCTCCCACTCCAAATTTTCTTCAGCAATCCTTGGTTGATTTAGCATCAAAAATCGTGCCTCAAGTCGCCCGGATCATTTCCCGCACCGTTTCGCTTCGATATTCACCGTATCGTGAGTTTTAAAGATCAAAGGCATGTATATATTTTCGTTTTATGCATCGATCTCGTCATAGTAGATATTTTGATGTATGTTATGCGTGAAAATTTGACTGTTATGAGAAAAGTTTGAGCGATTATGCATTGAATCGATTTCTGAAACATTTTGGATCTCAAAACATGAGTTTGCTGTCATTTTAAAAACTGCGACTTTTTGGTCGATATTCTGGAAAAATTTCAACATATAAAACGTAGAACTTTTTGAGACCTTCGATTTGACAGTAAATTCGAAATATTTGGATAAGAAATGAGTGAGTTATGATTGTTTTTCGTGGTACTGCTCAAACATCAACTTTTATGAAAATGTGTTCTTGAAGTTTTATTGTTGCAGGCTTCATTGAGGATCGACGGGTGTTTGCTGCTGCATTTAATCATGTTGAGTATGATGTTGAGATGGTTTTTGGTGTGTCGGTTCACATCGATAGGCACTTGTTCGCATTAGAAGTCGTAGGATGCGTTTTTGTGTCAAATGGCGTGTTCACGGATTGGGTTGCGTTGCTTGTGATGCGTAGTTGTTTTGGGTATTTGTTTGAGTTTGAATAAGTGCCTTAGCATCCTAGGATGGGTCTTGAGGTAGGATTAAGTCACAAGTGTAGGGAATTCCGTTTGTTCACAATTCCAGCACCTACACGGACCTGAAGCCGGACCTGTACACGGAGTCCGTGCCATTTTTCCTTCAAAATGCGAATTTCCAGCATGTACCCGGACCCCTACACGGGGTCCGTGTACCCCTTTTTTTATAAAAAAAAATTAATTAATTTTTTTAAATTTTGAGTATAAAATATAGGATGTGTTTTATGGTTATGAATATAAATATAGGATTTATTTTGTGGTTATGAATATAAAACATAGGATTCTGTTTTGGGGTTCAATATCATGGTTTAGTACGATTATTAAACGAGGTCAAGTCTCGAGTGATCTAGAATGTCATAAGCTATTTATTTATTGCGGTGGCGAGCACGAATATCTACGTCTAAGCTATGAAAGATAAGTGTTTGAACTCATGTTAGTATGTGCAGCAGTGCAAGTGAGATCTAACGAATCCCTCAACGCCAAGTAAGTATGTTCGACGTGCAAAAAGAAAATACTTTTAAGTTTTTGAGGTATGCTAAATGTCTTGTGACCAAATTATGAACGGGTTTGGAAGTCGGTGAACGTGGACGAGGACCTCTCCACCCCGGTAAAATATGACCGGATTTAGATCAGGATTGAAAAATGGTAAAGCATGACCAGGGACCAATCCACCCGTTAAAGCATGAACGGGGATCTCATGTATGTGGTAGTGGACTTTCCCTGCCAGCCCAGTACTGTGGTTTAGTCTGATCAGGCACATTTATGTATGGGACACTTGCTTTGAACATATCTCTACGCAAAATGATAAGTGCTCTAATTTTTATAATGCAAAATTAGAGTGGATTTAGCTTGTTGGTGGTGGGCTTGATTTTGAGCAACGTGTGCTCTTGGAAGCTTGAAGATTTGTCTTGCCATTGAAGAGCTTAGTTGTTTGACAACTAAGTTGGAGCCATCATCAATCCATTGTGATTGATAGGTATATTTTTCTAAAACACCATATTTATGACATTTGTGTGTTTTATTGTATTTGCTACACACTATAGTTTAGGGTGCTCGGTTTTCTTGCTAGAAAAATAATTTTAAAACTTCCGTTGCACAAGCAGGCACCTTAATCGACCCCCTTTCAAGTGGTATCAGAGCTATGATTACTATTTTGTATAGCATATACTTCATATTATATTGAGGTCTATTTCTAACCCCATGAGATAATTTTTTGCATCATATCAAGGCGGGTTATTTGGGCGATTTTTGGGCAGCAAGTTGCTGCCCATTTCAGACAGCTTGGGCTGCCCAAGGAGCTGCCCAAAACGGGCAGCAAGGGGAGCCCCGAACAGCTCTTTTGGAAAAAAAAATTAAGTTGGCCGGAATCCGGCGATGACGTGACGACTAGGGTTTCCAAAATTGTTTTGGTATATCAAAGTATCATGGGCATTGATTTGTTGGGCCATTAGATGGCTAACATATTTGTGAAATTTAAATGTGCCAAAATGTTTTTGGTGAAAAATGATTTTTGGGCCCTTAAGTTTAAATTTACAAAAGTTGTACATATTTTCTCATAAAATAAATAATTGAAGTTGGATTTTAATTATTTATATTAAATGGTGATTTACAAGAAATTCAGTTATAAATAAATTAATTAGAAAGTAGACAAAGGTGTTTGTATACTTTGTTAATTTAGTTTATAATCGTGGCGGTTAGTGATTGGATCAATATATATAATATTGTATCAATTGATTATTGTGATAATTAATTGATGGTGTATGATATGTGATATTTTGCATCCCATGCATTTCCCTTGGATTGGACCTAGGCCCGTGTTTAGCTCACACTGGCCATTAGTTTTGGGGTGATTGATCATCCTTGTTTAGTTTACTGTTTACAATATATGCATGATATATTATAAATAATG
>NC_133309.1:5579346-5581672 GCF_012295235.1 Primulina huaijiensis
GAATAAGTGCCTTAGCATCCTAGGATGGGTCTTGAGGTAGGATTATGTTACAAGTGTAGGGAATTCCGTTTGTTCACGATTCCAGCACCTACACGGACCCGAAGCCGGACCTGTACACGGAGTCAGTGCCATTTTTCCTTCAAAATGCGAATTTCCAGCATGTACCCGGACCCCTACACGGGGTCCGTGTACCCCTTTTTTATAAAAAAAAAATAAATTTTTTTTTAAATTTTGAGTATAAAATATAGGATGTGTTTTATGGTTATGAATATAAATATAGGATTTATTTTGTGGTTATGAATATAAAACATAGGATTCTGTTTTGGGGTTCAATATCATGGTTTAGTACGATTATTAAACGAGGTCAAGTCTCGAGTGATCTAGAATGTCATAAGCTATTTATTTATTGCGGTGACGAGCACGAATATCTACGTCTAAGCTATGAAAGATAAGTGTTTGAACTCATGTTAGTATGTGCAGCAGTGGCCCCAAGTGAGATCTAACGAATCCCTCAACGCCAAGTAAGTATGTTCGACGTGCAAAAAGAAAATACTTTTAAGTTTTTGAGGTATGCTAAATGTCTTGTGACCAAATTATGAACGGGTTTGGAAGTCGGTGAACGTGGCCGAGGACCTCTCCACCCCGGTAAAGTATGACCGGGTTTAGATCAGGATTNTGATCAGGCACATTTATGTATGGGTCACTTGCTTTGAACATATCTCTACGCAAAATGATGTTATGTATGCTCAAGTATGTATGATGCAATCAAGTTTAAGAAAAGTTTTATAATGATGGCACGTCTACGTTTATGCTATTACGTTCAAGTTCATGTATGTTTATGCTATTACGTTCAAGTTTCAAGTATGTACGCTCTATTTTAAAGATGCATGTGGTTTTATTACGTATTACTTGTTATTACCAATTTATGCATGTTGAGTCTTTAGACTCACTAGACTTGATCGATGTAGGTGAGGATGACTTTGAGGAGACGAGGGGTGGGGACCAATGAGCCGGCTTAGACTGAGCAGGAGGCTAAACCCGAGGACCGCTCATGTTTTTAAGACATTATGCAATGTTTCAAATATTCTGATTTCATGTTATTGTGTACGATATTTAAATAAGTGTTTTTAAGTGTTTTTAGAAAACTTTATTTGTGATATTTTCATTGCAAATATTTTAAATGATCAGTTTATTGTTATCGGAATTTGAAGGATTATATTTAATTAAGAAAATTTTTATTTTTCCGCAAATTTTATAGTAGTTAAAATTACGGTACGTGACAGTTGGTATCAGAGCGGTGTTCTTGTAAAGGGTTATGCCTTCTGCCATTTGCGAGAAGCACACGAAGTCACACCTCAAGTCTGTAAGTTTTAAGTTTTCCTTGTAGTAAGCATGAAATCACGATTTCAGCATGTACATGTTTTAAGTTCAAATTTTTTGCATCCAGCGATATTTATATAAGGTGTGGGGCCCTTAGCTCCTAATCGTTATTACAATGCAATTTGATTAGGGTTAATTAATTACAGCGGAAAACGAGTTTAAAATTTCTTTACAATGAGCCCAAAATATGCTATTTGAATACTAAAAATAGTATTTCATCTCACATCATAAAACATGCCCACACATAATTAAAACAACTCATACAACAACAAATCATATCCTCGGGACATACCCCGGTATATATAGATACATAACATATATACTGGGAAAGACCACGAAACCTAAACTCAAACTGTGATTCCCTCCAGAAGTACCATCTCCGGTTTCCTGATATCCTGGAGTACCGGTCATTGTCCACATACAAAGACAACAACAGCCCCGTCTGGGGTGAGCAAAGCTCAGTCTGAAGCAACCACAATATATACCACATATATCTAAACAATGATATATGATATGCAATGCATGTATGTCGTGGAGGTATCAGGTCAAATGCTCATCCACTGAGCACATGTCAGAATCAATCGAATCGCGATCAAATCAATGCTCGAGCTGGCACACCGGCCTCAATCAGGGATAATCGTATGATAGCGTCGACAAAGCGCCATCAAATCCTAAATCTCAATCAAATCATCGGGGCCACTAATGTCTATGCTTTAAGGGTCATGTAATACCAAACATAGCATCGTGTTCACAAACCCCAGAAACAAATCAAATCATATCAGGGTATCCAAGGATCATAGCTCAACGTGCATGTCATGTATGCCACATAAACTCAACAAATAAGGCATATAGACATGTAATCTCAATCCAATCAATCAAACATCTATCATATAATACAGATACCTGTCGTATGTTACCCGGTCGCAACATACCTCAATTCTTCGTT
>NC_133309.1:5582042-5620056 GCF_012295235.1 Primulina huaijiensis
CTGTTACGTGAGTTTCAAATTTATCCCATTTCTTTTTTTTTTTTAATTTTTTTTTTTAAATATTATATTATATTATTTACGAAATTGCCATCGCTGTCATCATATAATTACGAAAATACCATCAGATAATTACGAAAATGCCATCGAATAATTACGAAAATGCCATCAAATTTAAATTAAGTATTTTTCAACTTAATTACGAAATTGCCATTGACATTTTAACATCAGTATATCATTTTGGACCGGTCAAACGATTCAATTTTCCAAAACTCAAAACATGAAACTTCTATATCTTTGAGTTTTATACGTCATATCCAAATCTCAAATCATTTGAACTTCATATGAAAATGATATGTCACTATTTACCATTTTGTCCTTAAAATTAATTCATTATTTTTCAACTTATCTACGAAAATGACATCAAAATAAATTGAATATTTTTCAACTTATTTACCAAAATGCCATCAAAGCTATTTTATCAGTGTTTAGTCTCGGGGTCTCACATAAGGTTATTGTATGCTGGGTTACGTTTTGGGTAAATTTTAAGAACGGTATGCCTCCTAGACGTTTGGTTGCTCATGAGGCAAGGGATGAGGACAGAGAGGCTTGTGATGGGGAGAGGACCACTCCTCCTCCTCCACCGCCAAATATGTAGGCACAAATGCTTGCAGGTATGACTCAGTTCTTCGCACAGTTTGCGGGAAACAATGCTGCAGTAGATACAAGGGAGAGGCACAAGCCAGAGGCAGTATATGAGAGGTTCAGGAGGATGGACCCAAAGGAGTTCTCGGGGACTACTGACCCGATGATAGCTGAAGGATGGATTAAGTCCATCGAGATGATTTTCGATTTCATGGAGCTGTCGGATATAGACAGAGTTAGATGCGCCACCTTTCTGTTGTCAGGAGATGCTAGATTGTGGTGGGAAAGTGCATCAGGGTCAGTGAACTTGCAAATGCTGACTTGGAATAGTTTCAATGAAGTATTCTACTCCAAGTACTTCACTGAGGAAGTACGTTCCTGACTGACCAGGGAGTTTATGAGTTTGCGACAGGGACATAGTAGTGTCGCAGAGTTTGTCAGAAAATTTGAGAGGGGGTGTCATTTTGTACCCCTGATTGCGAATGATGTCCGGGAGAAGCTGAGGCATTTTTTTGATGGGTTGCGACCGATCGTGCGCCGTGATGTGAGGGTTGCTGGTCTTACTACCTATGCCGTTGCTGTATCTAGAGCCTTGGTGGCAGAGCAGGACCAAAGGGATATCGAGAGTGATAGGCAGGGCAAGAGGCCCTATCAGGCACCTCAGCAACAACAACAGCAGCGACCCCAGTTTAAAAGGTCCTTCCAGGGTCAGCAGGGAAAGAGGTCATTTCAGGGACCGCCGAAAGGCAAGGGTCCTATTACTCAACAGAAGGCTCCTCAGAGACCCAGTGAGTACCCAGTGTGCCCGAAGTGCAACCGCCAACATCCGGGACAGTGTTTATTTGGATCGGGCAAATGCTTCAAGTGTGGAGCCAGTGATCATATGTTGAGGGACTGCCCGCAATGGAGGCAGCTAAACCAGGGGAGAGTGTTCGCCATGCAGGCAGAGGAGGCGAACCCAGACACGACCTTGTTGATTGGTAATTTATTTAACTCAGCACCGTATAATTTTTGCTATGCATGTTTCAAATTTGATTTGGGATTATTAGCATGCTAGTTAGTATGCTTGGTGACTTGTATAGAGATTTTCTACTATGCTTGAGGTTAAGATTAGTATTTTGGGATTTAAGTTTTGGGGGTTGTGTTAACGACTCTCAGGAAATATCTTCATAAAGAGTATAGCCATGAAGGCTTTGATAGATTCGGGGGCTACTCACTCTTTTATTTCGGAGACATTCGCTAATCATTTGGATGTCAAGTCCATTGNTGAGAAACTGCTCCATGCCCAAAGGTCTTACCAACACTGACCTTTTCTGGAAATCAATAAGAACTCTGTTNTTTCCCTCGCATAATCTCTTGCATATAGGCTCGGAGACTTATTCTTAAGGGGTGTCAGGCTTTCTTGGCCAGTGTTATTTCCGCACCTGACGTAACCACTCCGTCATTATCTGATGTACCAGTAGTCAGAGATTTTCCTGACGTCTTTCCAGATGACATCACAGGCCTTCCACCAGAAAAGAGGTGGAGTTCGCCATCGACCATATGCCAGGCACCGTGCCAATCTCGAAGGCACCGTACCGTTTAGCTCCAGCTGAGATGTTAGAGCTCAAGCAGCAGATTCAGGAGCTCTTAGACAAAGAATTCATCCACCCTAGTTTCTCGCCATGGGGCGCAACAGTGCTCTTTGTAAAGAAGAAAGATGGGAGCATGAGGTTGTGTATCGATTACCGAGAACTGAACAAGGTAACGATCAAGAATAAATACCCACTACAAAGGATCGAGGACTTATTCGATCAGTTGCAGGGAGCTACATTGTTCTCTAAGATAGATCTTCGATCAGCGTATCATCAGCTGAAAGTAAAGGATGCAGATGTTCATAAGACGGCCTTCAGAACCAGATATGGGCATTACGAGTTCTTAGTGATGTCTTTTGGACTGACGAATGCTCCAGCAATTTTTATGGATCTCATTAACCGAGTATTTCAGCCCTACCTAGATCAGTTTGTCATATTGTTTATTGATGACATTCTTATTTACTCGAAGAGCCTTGAGGAACACAGTCAGCATTTGCGTACAGTTTTGCAGATCTTGCAGAGTCGGAAGTTGTATGCAAAATTCAGTAAGTGTGAATTTTGGTTGGGGAAAATAGCATTTTAGGTCATGTAATATCTAGCAGTGGTAGTGAGGTGGATCCAGCTAAGGTGGTAGCAATTAAAGAATGGATTGAGCCGAAGCATGCGTCAGAGATTCGCAGTTTCCTAGGCTTAGCAGGTTACTACAGGAAATTTATTCAAGGGTTTTCTTCGATTTCAGTGCCACTCACTTCCTTGACTCAGAAGAATGCTAAATTTGTGTGGAGTGATGATTGCCAGAAGAGCTTTGATATTTTGAAACAAGCTCTTATCACAACGCCAGTGTTAGCCATGCCAGCAGGGCAAGATAATTTTGTGTTGTACACCGATGTTTCTAAGCTCGGTTTGGGCGCAGTATTGATGCATAATGGTCGGGTTATAGCTTATGCCTCCAGACAGTTAAGAGTTCATGAAAAGAATTATCCGACTCAAGATCTCGAGTTAGCTGCCGTTGTCTTTGCGTTGAAGATTTGGAGACATTATTTGTACGGCGAGAAATGCCAGATATTCACTGATCACAAGAGTCTCAAGTATTTCTTCACGCAGAAAGATCTTAACATGAGAAAAAGACGGTGGTTGGAGTTGGTAAAAGACTACGATTGTGAAATTAGCTACCATCCAGGGAAAGCTAATGTTGTGGCAGATGCTTTGAGCAGAAAGATAGCAATTGTAGCACAGCTGTCAGCACAGAGACCTCTTCAGACAGAGATTCAGAGGTTTGGCTTAGAAGTTTATCCTAAGGGCAGAGCTCTCAAGCTGTCTAATCTGACAGTCCAGTCTTCTTTGCTAGACCGAATCCTTAAAGGACAGTCTTCAGATGAGCAATTACAGAAATGGACACTGAAGGATGAGACCAAGGGCAGTGTACATTACACAGTGTCTGATGATATTGTGAGATACAGAGGGAGAATGTGGGTGCCTAGTGTTGATTCGATCAGAGAAGATATCTTGTCAGAGGCACATACATGTCCGTATTCCATCCATCCAGGAGGTACCAAGATGTACAAGGATTTGCAGATGCCGTATTGGTGGCCAGGTATGAAGCGAGACATCCGTCGATTTGTATCTGAATGTCTCACTTGCCAGCAAGTGAAAGCAGAGCATCAGAGGCTAGCAGGAATGCTTAAGCCGCTCTCTATTCCCGAGTGGAAATGGGAGAATATTACCATGGATTTTGTTGTTGGTTTGCCGAGGTCAGTTAGAGGATCCAATGCCATTTGGCTTATAGTGGATCGACTTACTAAGTCAGCACACTTCTTGCCTGTGAAGACAACTTTCTCCATGACGCAGTATGCAGAGCTCTATATCAGGGAGATAGTTCGTTTGCACGGGATCCCAGTTACGATTGTGTCCGACAGGGACCCGAGATTCACATCGTCTTTCTGGATCCCAGTTTACATGCAACCATGGGGACGAAATTGTTATTCAGTACTGCATTTCATCCGCAGCCAGATGGCCAGTCTGAGCGAGTGATTCAGATTTTAGTAGACTTGCTGCGAGCTTGTGTGATAGATTTCCATGGGAATTGGGAATCGAAGCTACCTCTAGTGGAGTTTACCTACAACAACAGTTTTCAATCCTCTATAGGTATGGCTCCTTACGAGGCATTGTATGGGAGAAAGTGCAGATCCCCGATTCATTGGGATGAAGTCGGTGAGAGATCAGAACTTGGTCCAGAGCTTGTTCAGCAGACTGCAGATGTGGTGGTCAAGATCCGAGACAGGATGAAGACCGTACAGAGTCGTCAAAAGAGTTATGCTGATAAGAGGAGGAGGGATCTTGAGTTTGCCGTAGGTGATCACGTTTTCGTGAAGATAGCAACCATGAAAGGTGTTATGAGATTTGGGAAGAGAGGCAAGCTTAGTCCGAGGTTCATTGGACCGTTCGAAATTCTTGACAGAGTTGGGACACTAGCTTATCGTGTAGCCCTACCGCCGAATCTGGCTGGAGTGCACAATGTGTTCCATGTCTCGATGCTGAGGAAGTATATAGCAAACTCTTCGCATGTTTTGAGTTTTGAGCCGTTGCAGTTGGCTCCAGATATGTCGTATGAGGAAAGACCTGTCCAAATTCTAGACAAACAGGAGCGGAGACTTCAGAACAAAGTGACCAAGTTGGTCAAAGTTCGGTGGCTGAACCAATCAGTGGAGGAAGCAACTTGGGAGACCGAAGAAGATATGAAAAGTCGCTATCCGGAACTATTTGGTAAGATTTAATTTCGAGAACGAAATTTATTTAAGTGGGGGAGAAATCGTAGAGCCCAAAATCAGTATACGTAAAACCATGCATTTATTTAATTTGTTAAATTAATTATTTAAGTTTAAAATGATTTTAGAGATGCATGATTTCTGAAATTTCATTATGTTAATTATTTATGTTTATTTGATGCACGTTAAAATGTTCTCTCGAATTTGTGTTTTAGGCGAATATTCGATGCGGGATTGAGGAAAAGAGACCGACGACGATTTTTGCGATTTTAAAATGTGATATTTTATTTTAAGTTAGGATTGGGGCATTTTAAATGATTTATGAAGTTTTAACATTTTTAAATCCTAATTTAAATATTAGGTGATTTTAAGATTTTAAACTTTCAAAGTTTATCAATTGTGAATTTTACTTAATTTCTTTTGAGATTTTTAGTAAAGTTGATATTGGGTTATTAGTATTAATTAGCAAGTTAATTATTAATTTAAAACCTTAATTCCCATTAACCCACTACCCAATAACATACACACACGTTGCTCACTCACACAACCCATGTGGTTTACTACACACCACACACACACACATTCATGAATTCAAACACACTTTCTCACACACTCACTCACGATATAACACACACACATTTCATTTGTTTTCTCAATGATTTTTTTTTAAAGAAAGCTTAGGGTTCTTAAGGTAGTAGCAGCCGCCCCTCCCACTCCAAATTTTCTTCAGAAATCCTTGGTTGATTTAGCATCAAAAATCGTGCCTCAAGTCGCCCGGATCATTTCCCGCACCGTTTCGCTTCGATATTCACCGTATCGTGAGTTTTAAAGATCAAAGGCATGTATATATTTTCGTTTTATGCATCGATCTCGTCATAGTAGATATTTTGATGTATGTTATGCGTGAAAATTTGATTGTTATGAGAAAAATTTGAGCGATTATGCATTGAATCGATTTCTGAAACATTTTGGATCTCAAAACACGAGTTTGCTGTCATTTTAAAAACTGCGACTTTTTGGTCGATATTCTGGAAAACTTTCAACATATAAAACGTAGATTCGAAATATTTGGATAAGAAATGAGTGAGTTATGATTGTTTTCGTGGTACTGCTCAAACAGCAACTTTTATGAAAATGTGTTCTTGAAGTTTTATTGTTGCAGGCTTCGTTGAGGATCGACGGGTGTTTGCTGCTGCGTTTAAGCATGTTGAGTATGATGTTGAGATGGTTTTTGGTGTGTCGTTTCACATCGATAGGCACTTGTTTGCATTAGAAGTCGTAGGATGCGTTTTGGTGTAAAATGGCGTGTTCACGGATTGGGTTGCGTTACTTGTGATGCCTAGTTGTTTTGGGGTATTTGTTTGAGTTTGAATAAGTGCCTTAGCATCCTAGGATGGGTCTTGAGGTAGGATTAAGTCACAAGTGTAGGGAATTCCGTTTGTTCACGATTCCAGCACCTACACGGACCCGAACCCGGACCTGTACACGGAATCAGTGCCATTTTTCCTTCAAAATGCGAATTTCCAGCGTGTACCCGGACCCCTACACGGGGTCCGTGTACCCCTTTTTTATAAAAAAAAAATAAAATTTTTTTTAAATTTTGAGTATAAAATATAGGATGTGTTTTATGGTTATGAATATAAATATAGGATTTATTTTGTGGTTATGAATATAAAACATAGGATTCTGTTTTGGGGTTCAATATCATGGTTTAGTACGATTATTAAACGAGGTCAAGTCTCGAGTGATCTAGAATGTCATAAGCTATTTATTTATTGCAGTGACGAGCACGAATATCTACGTCTAAGCTATGAAAGATAAGTGTTTGAACTCATACTAGTATGTGCAGCAGTGGCCCCAAGTGAGATCTAACGAATCCCTCAACGCCAAGTAAGTATGTTCGACGTGCAAAAAGAAAATACTTTTAAGTTTTTGAGGTATGCTAAATGTCTTGTGACCAAATTATGAACGGGTTTGGAAGGCGGTGAACGTGGCCGAGGACCTCTCCACCCCGGTAAAGTATGACCGGGTTTAGATCGGGATTGGAAAATGGTAAAGCATTACAAGGGACCAATCCACCCGTTAAAGCATGAATGGGGATCTCATGTATGTGGTAGTGGACTTTCCCTGCCAGCTCAGTACTGTGGTTTAGTCTGATCAGGCACATTTATGTATGGGTCACTTGCTTTGAAACATATCTCTACGCAAAATGATGTTATGTATGCTCTAGTATGTATGATGCAATCACGTTTAAGAAAAGTTTTATAATGATTGCACGTCTACGTTTATGCTATTACGTTCAAGTTCAAGTATGTTTATGCTATTACGTTCAAGTTTCAAGTATGTACGCTCTATTTTAAAGATGCATGTGGTTTTATTACTTATTACTTGTTATTACCAATTTATACATGTTGAGTCTTTAGACTCACTAGACTTGATCGATGCAGGTGAGGTTGACTTTGAGGAGACGAAGGGTGGGGACCAACGAGCCGGCTTGGACTGAGCAGGAGGCTAAACCCGAGGACCGCCCATGTTTTTAAGACATTATGTAATGTTTCAAATATTCTGATTTCATGTTATTGTGTACGATATTTAAATAAGTGTTTTTAGAAAATTTTATTTTTGATATTTTCATTGCAAATATTTTAAATGATCAGTTTATTGTTATCGCAAATTTTTATTTTTCCGCAAATTTTAAAGTAGTTAAAATTACGGTACGTGACATTTGAAGCATATGGCTTGGCTCTGGTGCAAGTGGGAGATTGTTATAGTAGGTGCACGTCGAGTCAAGTGTTGGCCGAGTGTTCACAATGAAACTCTATGTATAAACAATCTTTATTTTAATTATATTTGAAATTATTGTTTTGACACATATTAATCTGAATACCCATGCTAGTTGCATCGATAAAATCCTTGAATATACAAATAGAATAAAGAAATATGAGATGCTCATATGATGAGTATCATGAAACTCATATTTGGAATACTGTATATTCTAAAAAGTTCCTAGTCGATTCAGCTGCCGCTAAGAAGGATATATGCCGCTCGAGTTTGAGACTAGTATCTGCGATGTGAGTACCATGTTTAATTGGTTGGGGATATTGTGATGTCCGAGTATGCAGATAGGTGCTCCTGGTAGAGTGCACTGAACAACCCTCCATAAAAGACTTTCCAAGTGGTTCTCACTTATCGAGTGGAAGCATCCTAGTTTATGGTTGTAAACCATTAGTCATTATGATCGAGACTCTATATGCTAGCGTTGCACTTTGACTTGTTTACCGACTCTCATGAGGTTATTAGGTGGCAAGGTTGGGTGTTCTGTCGAAACATATAGGAGTCGATGCATTGTAGTGAGGGATTCACCGCTTACCTTCGGGTATGGATATCCTATGTGTATGTAGTATGAAATCTCTGATCAGAGTGTTGGTAGTAATTATGAAAGGGGTTTCATAGATTACACCATCGATGCAACTACGACATGACACTTAGTATCGATTCTTTGACAGCTCTTGGTATACTAATAGTTGTCGAATCGGCCGGGATATATGAGATGAAGGGACCGTACTGTACGCTAACCATAATAGAATGGTTATTGCAGGCACTATCATTTGATACCTAGGGAATCATGTAAGCGATGCTCCTAGGCGTTTAACATGATTGTTTGGGCACTATCAGACTTGAGTTCTGACGTTCTTATTATCAATTAGTTGATAAGTAAGAATGAAGCAATTGGGGTATGCTCACATAAAGACATGTTTAGTCCGAATCACGTGGAGATATAAACCCACTGCTAGTTGTATTAATGAACCATTGAGTGCCACACAAGTGCTAACTTTCTAGATCCCGTTGAGAAGTAAAAATAGTTCAATGTGTTAAAAGGCTTATAAAGGAGTTTATAAGCACAAGGAAAAATTAGAAGTATGACTTCTATAAGGGAATGTAACTTTTAATTTGTGAAAATGTTCCTAAATTAAAAGTTGACCAAACAAATAATGTATTTGAAAATTGTGATTTTCATAAACATTATTATAAACTAAATTAAATTAATTCAAGTGTTGAATTAATTAAATATTAGTGGGCTTAGTATAGTCCAAATAATTAAATTAATTCAAGTGTTGGAATTAATTAAACAATATTGGGTCATGTCGAGCCCAATAAGAAATATGTAGAACCCGTAACTTAGACCACGTATAAGTCATGCATAATTCTAGTATTTAAATTAAAATGATTTTTATTGCATGAGTATTTAAATTTAATTATTTTACGTAGTAGTTTAACTTTATCATTTCAGTTAATTCAGTGAGGCCGGACTGGAGTTGGAGCTTTGAGATAAAATTTAAGATTTAGAAAACATTCCAAGAATTTAATTTAGCAAGCAAGTAAGTTAATTTAAGTTATTAAGGAGGTTTGAGGATTTATTTAAGCAACTTGAGTTGAGTAGGAAATTAATTCATTTAAGTTCCATAATTAAGGGGTTAATTCACTAAATTATTTAAAGGATAGATAAGGCTTTAAAGAAATAAAAATTTACTAGTTAAACAACAATTCCCCTTCATTTTTATTGCTAAAATTCGGCCACCCTTAATGACTAGACAATTCCTTTGCCAACTCACCCTTTGACTCATTCTTTGTTGTTTTAGCATGCCAACCTTTTTAATTATTAATCACCCTTAATTAATTAATTAATAACCAATATCCTAGCCTTGTAAACCATGTAGGATTCGGTCATTTGCATCTAACAAAACACCCAACAAATATTTGATATCAAACAAGAATTCAAATTTCAAAAAGAGTAGACTTGGTCTTGATATTTTCTCCCTATATTTTGCACCCATTCTCCTCACCCTCTTAACCACCATTCCCCCTCCATAAGTCTCGAAATTCAGAGTGTTTGTGGAGAGAAAAATCGTGGCTAGAACTTGAGAAAACTAGAGAGAAAATTTAGTAGAAGAAAAGGAAAGAAGATCACTCCACCTCCTCCGCGCCGGATCGTCTCCTTCTTTTCGTTTTTCTTTCAAACGAAACCAGGCATGCATATATTCTTCCTTGACTCTTCAATCAAGTCCTATTATCAATTATTTTTCATTACATGATCATCATTTCCATGTTAAAACCGAAATACATCAAGAGATTTCAGAAAATGCAACATGCAGAATTTTTCGGTTTTTCTCTTGTGCTTCACGGGTTGCTTTGTTTTGTGGGTTTCAGGTATTGGTTCGATTCCAGGCTCCCAAGGCGACTTATAGACATGTAATAGGATGTATTAGGATCACTTTGGTCCATTCATTCGAGCCCCACACCCGCTGGAAACGAGAAATGACAGCAGCTTCTCATTCTTAGCCATTTGTGTTTTCGAAAATTCTGCGTGTGCTGTCAAAGGAAATGAATCTGATCATGGCTGCCCCAAAGCCTATAGCCATGGTTAGATAACTTCCCTAGCATGTCTAAGACGTGACTAAGTCGCCCTTTTGGAGGCTTGGTCCATGGTGCATCGGTTTTTAATTAAAAGTGCAAGAACAGCCCCAGCCCCCCTTCGGCTTCTCATTTTGACAGCATGTGTATTTCGAATTTGGTGGGATGGTGTGGATCTTGGTTGGCCTATGGCCCTTAGCCACGGTTCATACCATGCCCCTAGATGTCTAGATCGTGTCATGGTCAATCAAATGGCCATTGGAACGATTCGTGACAGCAAAACAAAAGCAATGCATCCTACGTGCAGAATTTGTTCTCGGTTGTAACGTTTGGGTCGTTGCTGGAATATTTCGAATTGTGGCTGGTCTAAAGCCCTTAGCCATGGTTCAAATCATTCCTTGGGATGTTGGTAAGAGATTTTGGTCGGTGGTTCAAGCCCCAATGGCCATTAGCCTCGCAAACGACGCAAGGAAACCAAAGCACAGTTGCTGTATTTCTGGACAGCAACTTGCTGTGACGGTTCAGTGGCTCGTTCGAGTTCTTGGTTGGCTTTTAGCCCATGGCCTTGGACTGGACAGTACCTCATCGAGTTAGGAAGGTCATGTTTTTGGCCGTTCGTGATTCGGATCATTTTTGAGGTCGTACGAGAATTTACGGTGCGATGTGCCAAATTGACTCTCGAAAGAGCGTTTCATGTTTTGGCCTCCATTCACCTAGATTTCGGCCCTCACCATTTTAGGAGCATTATTTGATCATTTTAGACGTATTTTAATCATGACTACATGATGGTTCAGTGTTGGTTCGGGTTGGCTCGGAGTCATGATTTAATACGAAGTCGGTAGGCGTAATTGTCACATTTTTGAAGGTTATTGTATAGTTTGGTCCCATAAATCTATTGCATATTTTTCATGGCATATTTAGGTTGCAGCGAGCCTGGGAGCGATCCAATCCAAGCAGTAAAATGGGTACAGGATATTTAATTCAGTTATTTAATTATATTACGTGCAAAAATACAAATTTTGAGATTTATGCGATATTGCTTGTGGTCACTTTACTATCATGCTTAAGTCCGGTCCCCAGTATCGGCCCGGTCACCAGTTACCGGTCAGTTCAGTTGTTTCACCCAGTACTGTGGCAGTAGTCTGATCAGACGTAAATCCGATCCCCAGTATCGGTCCGGTCACCAGTATCGGTCAGCTCAGTTCAGTTCAGTTCAGGGACCACTTGCGTAGACCATAATCTCACAGAAAATTATTATATGCTATTTCAGTACAGGGCTCCAAGGAGCAAACAGTTTCACTATGATTTTCAGTTCAGCTATGCACGTATTATAATTAATCATGACACGACATTTTACGATATGCCTCATGACATGAAATTTTACTCCCATGCAATTTTACTATATTTACTCGTTATTTACGATATATGCATGTTGAGTCTTTAGACTCACTAGACTTGATTGTTGTAGGTACTGATGATGTCGGGATCGAGGGCGGGGACCAGTGAGCTAGCTCGAGTCGGCAGTAGTGGCACCCGAGGACCTCAGTTTCAGCACTTGCCATTTTGATGCTCAAATATTTTATTAGTTATTGAATACTTTAACTTGTTATTTTGGCAAGTAATAATTTCTTCCGCTGCTGTTTTGAACGTTAAATATTTTATCAGTTTTTGGTATGAATGAGGCACTCCATTTATTTTAAAAGAAAAATTTTAAATTTTCCGCAAATTTTCAAGTAAGGATTTTTAGGCCTCTACATCTGGTATCAGAGCAATGGTTCTGTAAAGGGTTGCACTACTACTGACCGCGAGAAGCTCATGAAGTCACGTCGTCGGTCTGTAAGTTTTACAGTTACGCATTTTATTTAAAGCATGAATTATTTAACAGCATGTTTACATGAAATGTTTTACTTCCATATTTATGTTATTGTTCAGTACTTAAATTTAAATAAATTATGGAATTATGCATGTTAGTTACGTATGGGTTATGTATGGAACAGTATGCCCCCTAGACGCATTCTCGAGCGCACTATAAATGAGGAGCCTCGCCAGGAGGACAGGGAGGAGCAGAGGCAGGAGAGAGACTTACCACCTCCACCACCACCGGACATGAATGCCCAGATGCTAGCTGGGATGACTCGGTTCTTCGCGCAGTTTGCGGAGAACAATGCTGTGGCGACCAGGCCGACAGAGCCTGAGGCAGTATACGAGAGATTCATGAAGATGCGTCCAAAGGAGTTTTCTGGGACGACGGACCCCATGGTTGCCGAGGGCTGGATCAAGTCCCTCGAGGTTATTTTCGAGTTCATGGAGCTTGGAGATGCAGATCGAGTTCGTTGTGCCTCTTATCTGTTCGGAGGAGATGCCCGCTTATGGTGGGAAGGAGCTTCAGTAGCCCTTAACTTGGCTACCCTGTCATGGACACGTTTCACGGAGGTATTCTACTCCAAGTATTTTACGGATGAGGTGCGCACCCGATTGACCACGGAGTTTATGAGCCTTAGACAGGGGGATCTGACGGTTACGGAGTTCATCCGTAAGTTCGAGAGGGGTTGTCACTTTGTGCCCTTGATCGCGAACGATGCTAAAGCCAAGTTGATGCATTTCTTGGTGGGTTTACGGCCGATCTTGCGCCGTGATGTTAGGGTGTCTGACCCTACTACTTACGAGGTCGCCGTCTCCAGAGCTCTGGCCGCAGAGCAGGACCAGCGAGATATAGAGAGGGATCGCTTGGGAAAGCGACCAGTTCAGATACCACACCGCCGTCCTCCTCCTCAGCAGCACCAGCATCAGCATAAGAGGCCGTATCACGGCCCGCCCAGGAACAGAGGAGGACCTCAGCAGCAGCAGCAGCAGCAGCAGCAGCAGGGACGTGTCGTCCCGAGGACCTTTGAGCACCCAGTCTGTCCCAAGTGCTCACGCCGTCATCCGGGAGCATGCATGTTTGGCTCAGGGAAATGTTTTAAGTGTGGCAGCACGGACCACATGCTACGGCAGTGCCCCCGGAAGAATCTGCCTACCCAAGGCAGAGTTTTTGCTCTCCATGCTGCGGAGACGAACCCTGACACCATGCTGATGACAGGTACCTTACAGCTTTAAGTTACATTTGCATTCCAATGTTTTGGGAATCGGGATTAAGATTTTGAACTTAGAATTGCGATAGGATTGCATGCTCTACTCAGTATTATTTTCGGGATTTAGTTAGAAGAACTGTGACCTTTGCATGTCTATAAGCTTAGCTCTTGTGATTATTTGGGTTCAGCTTAGTGTTCCGAACTTTCAGGGAGAATTTTCATAGCTGGCTCAGCTACCAAAGCCCTGATAGATTCAGGGGCTACCCACTCATTTATTTCAGAGGTCTTTGCAAACTTTCTCAAAGTTAAGACCATCGGGCTAGATGTAGCCTATTCGGTGTCATTGCCTTCGGGAGAGGAGATAACCGCCACCAGCGTGATCCGAGACATAGACCTTGAGCTGCATGGAAATCTTGTTTATGCGGATCTCATCTTATTGCCGATGCCAGAGTTTGACATCATTCTGGGGATGGACTGGCTATCGCGGAACAGAGTTTTGATCGACTTTCAGCGGAGATCCATTCTAGTTCGACCGCCTGGGATGACTCAGTTCTTATTTGAGCCGGACAGGTACTTTCCTTTACCGCGCATTATTCCATATGTTCAGGCTAGAAAGCTCATGCATAGAGGGTGTCGGGCATTTTTAGCAACTTTTATATCTGTCCCCGAGGCACCCAGTCAGTCAGCCTCAGATGTTCCGATTGTTAGAGACTTCGTAGACGTTTTCCCTGAGGACGTCTCTGGTGTTCCACCTGAGAGAGAGGTGGAGTTTTCCATCGAGCTTATGCCAGGTACGGCTCCGATCTCAAAAGCGCCGTATCGACTAGCCCCGACAGAGATGGCAGAGCTTAAGAAGCAGATTCAGGAACTTCTTGACAAGGAGTTCATTCGCCCTAGTTTCTCACCTTGGGGCGCGCCAGTCTTGTTTGTTAAGAAGAAGGATGGCTCGATGAGACTTTGTATTGACTATCGGGAGTTGAACAGGGTTACAGTGAAGAATAAATACCCACTTCCGAGGATTGAGGATCTGTTTGACCAGTTGCAGGGAGCTTCGATTTTCTCTAAGATAGATCTGCGTTCCGGTTATCACCAGTTGAGAGTGAGAGATGCTGATGTTTCGAAGACAGCTTTCAGGACTCGTTATGGCCACTACGAGTTCCTTGTGATGCCGTTCGGTTTGACGAATGCGCCAGCGATCTTCATGGATCTCATGAATCGCGTATTTCAGCCGTACCTCGATCAGTTCGTGATAGTATTCATAGACGACATCCTCGTCTACTCCAAGAATCGGGAGGATCACAGCAGGCATCTGACTACAGTGTTGCAGACATTGCAGAAGCACAAACTATTCGCAAAGTTCAGTAAATGCGAATTCTGGTTGGAGAAGGTGGCGTTCTTAGGCCACATTGTTTCTAGCAGTGGCATTGAGGTGGACCCAGCGAAAGTTGCAGCAGTCAGAGATTGGGTAGTGCCTCAGAATGCATCCGAGATCCGCAGTTTTCTTGGCCTAGCAGGATATTACCGGAAGTTCATCAAGGGATTCTCCTCGATTGCAGTTCCACTCACAGCACTGACAAAGAAGAATGTGAAATTTGTTTGGAGCGAGGAGTGTCAGAAGAGCTTCGACACTTTGAAGCAAGCTCTTATCTCAGCACCAGTTTTGGCCATGCCGTCAGGGCCCGGTGAGTTTGTTCTGTATACCGATGCTTCGAAGCTCGGTCTTGGCGCCGTATTGATGCAGCATGGGAAGGTGATAGCTTATGCTTCTAGACAGCTGAAAACTCATGAGAAGAACTACCCTACCCATGATTTAGAGTTGGCCGCCGTAGTTTTTGCCTTGAAGATTTGGAGGCACTATCTGTATGGAGAGAAGTGCCAGATCTTTACCGACCACAAGAGCCTCAAGTATTTCTTTACGCAGAAGGAGCTGAACATGCGTCAGAGGCGTTGGTTGGAGCTTGTGAAAGACTACGATTGTGACATTAGCTACCACCCGGGTAAGGCTAATGTAGTTGCAGATGCACTGAGCAGAAAAGTTGCAGTGATGGCTCATTTGGCAGTTTCGAGACCTCTTCAGTTTGAGATGCAGAGGTTTGATCTTGAGACTTATCCTCGAGGTAGAGTTCCCCGTCTATCTACCTTGACCATTCAGTCTTCCCTTCTTGACCGTATTCGCAGTGGTCAGGCAGCAGATGAGCAGTTGGCCAAGTGGAAGCAGAGAGATGAGGCCAAGGGCAGTGTTTTGTATTCAGTCAGCGACGGCATACTGAGATACCGAGACAGGATATGGGTTCCTAGCAGTGATTCTATCCGAGCAGACATCTTATCAGAGGCCCATATGTCGCCGTACTCTATTCATCCAGGGAGTACGAAGATGTACAAAGATCTACAGCTATTGTATTGGTGGCCTGGGATGAAGAAAGACATCAGACGATTTGTATCCGAGTGTCTGACTTGCCAGTTAGTGAAGGCCGAGCATCAGAGACCAGCAGGTTTGCTCAAGCCTCTTCCTATTCCCGAGTGGAAGTGGGAGAACGTTACCATGGATTTTGTGACAGGATTGCCGAAGTCAGCCAGAGGATCGAATGCTATCTGGGTGATTGTAGATCGTCTTACCAAATCAGCGCACTTCTTGCCTATTAAGACGACTTTCACTATGGTTCAGTATGCGGAGTTGTATATCCGAGAGATAGTCCGACTTCACGGCATTCCAGTTTCTATCGTGTCTGACAGAGATCCCCGATTTACTTCCTCGTTTTGGAAGAGTTTGCATTCGACCATGGGTACGAAGTTGCTGTTTAGCACAGCTTTCCATCCGCAGACAGATGGGCAGTCAGAGCGAGTTATTCAGATCTTGGAGGATCTTCTCCGTGCTTGCGTCATTGACTTCTCAGGGAGTTGGGAGTCGAACTTGCCATTGGTAGAGTTCACCTATAACAACAGCTTTCAGTCGTCTATAGGAATGGCTCCGTATGAAGCACTATATGGTCGCAAGTGCAGATCTCCTGTTCATTGGGATGAAGTAGGAGAGAGAGCAGAGTTGGGTCCAGAGATTATACAGCAGACTGTTGATGTAGTAGCCCGGATCCGTGATAGAATGAGGACTGCTCAGAGTCGACAGAAGAGCTATGCAGATCAGAGAAGGAGAGAGTTAGAGTTTGCTGTGGGCGATCATGTTTTCGTGAAGGTGGCACCCATGAAGGGTGTCATGAGATTCGGAAAGAAAGGGAAGCTCAGTCCGAGATTCATTGGACCATTTGAGATCCTCGACAGAGTTGGGACGCTAGCCTATCGTGTGGCTCTTCCGCCGAATCTGGCCGGAGTACACAATGTCTTTCACGTCTCTATGCTGAGGAAGTACATGGCGAATCCTTCGCATGTCTTAAACTTCGAGCCGTTGCAGCTTACTCCGAACCTATCTTATGAGGAGAGGCCAGTGCAGATCCTAGACAGGCAGGAGAAGAAGCTTCGGAACAAGCTGGTTAGGCGAGTCAAAGTCAAGTGGCTCAACCATTCAGAGGAGGAAGCTACGTGGGAGTCAGAGCCAGAGATGAGGAGTCGGTACCCCGAGTTATTCGGTGAGTCTTAATTTCGAGGACGAAATTTCTTTTAAGGGGGGAAGGATTGTAGAACCCGTAACTTAGACTACGTATAAGCCATGCATAATTCTAGTATTTTAAAATGATTTTTATTGCATGAGTATTTAAATTTAATTATTTTACGTAGTAGTTTAAATTTTTATCCTTTCAGTTATTTCAGTAAGGCCGGGCTGGAGTTGGAGTTTAGAGATAAAATTTAAGATTTAGAAAATATTTCCGGAATTTATTTTAGCTAGCAAGTAAGTTAATTTAAATTATTAAGGAGGTTTGAGGATTTATTTAAGCAACTTGAGGTGAGTAGAAAGTAAATTCAATTAAGTTCCATAATTAAGGGGTTAGTTCACTAAATTAATTAAAGGATAGGTAAGGCTTATAAGGGTTATAAATTTAGTAAATAATCAACATTTCCCCTCCATATATTATTGAATTTTCGGTCATTAGTATCTAGACTAGTCATTTCCAACTCATCACCTTTTGACCCATTCTTTGTTGAGTTAGCATACTAATCTTTTTAATTCTTTATCCACCTTAATTAATTAATTATTAACCAATATCCTAACCTAGTCTAGCATGAAGAATCGGTCACCCCATCCATTTCTCTCCCCAACAAATATTTGTTAGCAACCAAAATTCAAATTTCAAAAAAATAAAATGGAGACTTGGTCTTGCTTTTTCCACCTATATTGCACTCATTTTCCCTCACTCTCCTAACCATCACTTCCCCTCCCCCATGACCGAAATTCAGAGGCATTTCATAGTGTAAAAACCGTGAGCATCCTAGCAAGAATTAGGAGAGAAAATCGAGTAGCAAGCAAGAAAAGAAAACGCTCCACCTCCTCCGCGCCGGATCGTCTCGTTCTTTTCGTTTTTCTTTCAAACGAAACCAGGCATGCATATATTTTTCCTTGACTCTTCAATCAAGTCGTATTATGTTTTTTAAACCTTACATGATCATGTTTTAATTGCCAAAAACCGAAATATATCATGAACATTTCGAAAATAAAGATGCAGATTTTTTTTGAGTTTCATGACAAGCTTCACGGTTTGCTTTGTTTTGTGGGTTTCAGGTATTGGTTCGATTCCAGGCTCCTAAGGCGACATCTAGACATGTAATAGGATGCATAAGGACCATGTTGGTCTATTCATTTAAACTCATGTACGCTGGAGATCAAGAAAATGACAGCAACTCCCCATTGCTCTCCATTTGTGTTTCGAAAATTCAGTTGCTGTCAAAAGGGAAATGAAACTGATCATGGCTGCCCCAAGGCCTATAGCCATGGTTAGATCACTTCCCTAGCATGTCTAAGACGTGACTAAGTTGCCCTTTTGGTGGCTTGGTCCCTGGTTAATCGGTTTTTACAAAATACTCAAGAACAGCCCCTGCACCCTTCGGCTTATCATTTTTGACAGCATGTGTGTTTCGACTTTTGTGGAATGGTGTGGATCTTGGTTGGCCTATGGCCCTTAGCCACGGTTCATACCATGCCCCTAGATGTCTAGATCGTGTCTTGGTCAATTAAATGGCCACTCGAACGATCGGTGACAGCTAAACAAGAACAATGCCCCGACGCGCAGAATTGGTTCTCGGTTGGAACTTTTCGGTTGTTGCTGGTGTGATGCGAATTGTGGCTGGCCTAGGGCCCTTAGCCATGGTTCAAATCATTCCTTGGGATGTTGGTAAGAGATTCTGGTCGGTGGTTCAAGCCCCAATGGCCATTAGCCTCGCAATCGACGCAAGAAACCAAAGCACAGCTGCTGTATTTCTGGACAGCAACTTGCTGTGACGGTTCAGTGGCTCGTTCGAGTTCTCGGTTGGCTTTTAGCCCATGGCCTTGGACTGGACAGTACCTCATCGAGTTAGGAAGGTCATGTTTTTGGCCGTTCGTGATTCGGATCATTTTTGAGGTCGTACGAGAATTTACGGTGCGATGTGCCAAATTGACTCTCGAAAGAGCGTTTCATGTTTTGGCCTCCATTCACCTAGATTTCGGCCCTCACCATTTTAGGAGCATTATTTGATCATTTTAGACGTATTTTAATCATGACTACATGATGGTTCAGTGTTGGTTCGGGTTGGCTCGGAGTCATGATTTAATACGAAGTCGGTAGGCGTAATTGTCACATTTTTGAAGGTTATTGTATAGTTTGGTCCCATAAATCTATTGCATATTTTTCATGGCATATTTAGGTTGCAGCGAGCCTGGGAGCGATCCAATCCAAGCAGTAAAATGGGTACAGGATATTTAATTCAGTTATTTAATTATATTACGTGCAAAAATACAAATTTTGAGATTTATGCGATATTGCTTGTGGTCACTTTACTATCATGCTTAAGTCCGGTCCCCAGTATCGGCCCGGTCACCAGTTACCGGTCAGTTCAGTTGTTTCACCCAGTACTGTGGCAGTAGTCTGATCAGACGTAAATCCGATCCCCAGTATCGGTCCGGTCACCAGTATCGGTCAGCTCAGTTCAGTTCAGTTCAGGGACCACTTGCGTAGACCATAATCTCACAGAAAATTATTATATGCTATTTCAGTACAGGGCTCCAAGGAGCAAACAGTTTCACTATGATTTTCAGTTCAGCTATGCACGTATTATAATTAATCATGACACGACATTTTACGATATGCCTCATGACATGAAATTTTACTCCCATGCAATTTTACTATATTTACTCGTTATTTACGATATATGCATGTTGAGTCTTTAGACTCACTAGACTTGATTGTTGTAGGTAATGATGATGTCGGGATCGAGGGCGGGGACCAGTGAGCTAGCTCGAGTCGGCAGTAGTGGCACCCGAGGACCTCAGTTTCAGCACTTGCCATTTTGATGCTCAAATATTTTATTAGTTATTGAATACTTTAACTTGTTATTTTGGCAAGTAATAATTTCTTCCGCTGCTGTTTTGAACGTTAAATATTTTATCAGTTTTTGGTATGAATGAGGCACTCCATTTATTTTAAAAGAAAAATTTTAAATTTTCCGCAAATTTTCAAGTAAGGATTTTTAGGCCTCTACAAAATAATTATTCAACTAGTGGGCTTGAGTAAAATCAAGTAAATTTTGAATGTTATCAAATATGTTTGAAACATTTAAATAAAAGTCCATGTGCTTAATAATTGTTACAAGCCCAAATAGAATTGCATGCTTGGGAGGTAAAGGGTTGGAGGCAACTTTTGGTGGCCGAAACTTCTTGATTATTATTCTTCGATTTTTCTTTCTTCAATTGTTGAGGAAACTCTCTCTTCTCAAATTTAAAATGCTCTAATTTTTCTAATGCAAAATTAGAGTGGATTTAGCTTGTTGGTGGTGGGCTTAATTTTGAGCAAGGTGTGCTCTTGGAAGCTCGACGATTTGTCGTGCTATTGAAGATATTAGTTTTTTGACAACTAAGTTGTAGCCATCATCAGTCTATTGTAATTGATATGTATATTTTTATAAAACACCCTATGTATGACATTTGTGTGTTTTATTGTATTTGCTACACACTATAGTTTAGGGTGCTCAGTTTTCTTGCTAGAAAAATAATTTTGAAACTTCTGTTGCGCAAGCGGGCACCTTAATCGATCCCCTTTCAGGTCAGGCCTAGTACAAACCATCAGATACATTAAGCTACCTACTGCACTTGCATACGGAACTTTCTTCATGTATTCTATTTCTTTTGCAGGGTTTTGTTCTTGGTTTGTTGAGAGTTTGAAATGGTAAGCCATTGGTATGGTCTTGCGTTTTGCATTTCAAATCTCTTTAACACTTTCAACACATATCCCTGTTGCACCAAGACCAGCTCCTTCTTCTGCCTATTTCTTTTGATTTCCATGCCAAGAATCCTTTTAGCTTGTCCAAGATCTTTCATCTCGAATTCACTACTTAGGTCAGCTTTCAAAGATAGAATTTCTATTGTATCTGTACAAGCAATTAGCATGTCATCCACATAGAGCAGTAGGTGCATGATATTTCCAGATTTTAACTTCTTGTGATATACACACCAATCATAGTTGTTCCTTGAGAATTCATGACTTATCATGAAGTCATCGAAGCATGTATACCACTGCTTAGGTGCTTGCTTTAGGCCATAAAGAGATTTCTTTAACAAGCATACTAGAGGAGTCTCACTTTTGGCTTCAAACATATGTGGTTTTTGCATGTATATCTTTTCTTCAAGTTCACCCTGAAGAAAGTCTGCACTACATCTAATTGCTCAAGCTCCACGTCTTCCTTTGTTGCTAGAGCCAGTACCGACCTTATTGATCTATGTTTGTGTCACACCCTATTTCTATACTTGAAAGATTAATGATACTTATACTTATAATCAAAGTAGGAGTTTAATGATATATTTATATTATGAAGCAATTCAAAACAAGGGGCACCAATTTGATGGTTTATAAAAATTTTGGTATGATGTTCCTACATTTTGTCTAAGCCGAAACTCAAGCAACAACATCTATATACACATATAAACATATTCTCATATACAAACATACATTGTATCATCCTACATATCGTGGAACTTGTTTCAAACCCTGACATAAAATTTACTATAGTACATATGCGGAAGCTATACAATAAGACGTCTAGGTTCTTGTTGAGGTAAGGCACGTCACCAGCATCCATTGGCGAACCGGCATCCTATATATCTTCATTACCTGATCCTTGAATACATGTGCTACGTGAGTTTATAATACTCAATAAGTTGGCATTTATACGAATCAATATGCGTAGAATGAACATACATATCAAGTCGTGACCAACAATGAATCTTTAAACCATATCATATCATAACATATATTCATGTTCATTTTTGTACTTGAGCCTCATTAGTTGACCTGTACTACCGTGCTTGCTTTATTATATAGCTACTACTGTGTTGGACGTCAGGGAGCACCTCTGGAAACCCCACGTCCCATTAACATATATTGACCAATAGGTTTGGTGGATTTAAAACCACCCATGTGGTGTACCAAAAAATCCGCGGTTCCTAACATACTAACAATGTACATATATCAATAATCAATGAGAAGTGTTTGAAATCATAATATTACTCATGTATTACTTCAAGAATATGCCAACTTACAGTACAAGAGTAACAACACTGGTTTGAGGCGATGTTTCTCGCTCCTATACTGTCAAATACACCAATAGTTTAGTTACTATGTCTATACTAGGTGAAAGTTACTCCTCTACATGTATAACAACCAAAAGAGACAAAAACTTACACCCTTAGAAAGTTCTTGTGATGGAAAACTAAGTTAAAACTTCAAAATGAAGAAGGAAAAGAAAGAGCTTTTGGGAGGAAGGGTTCTTGTTTCTTTCGAGTTCCTTTCTGTTAAAGAGGTGAGAAATGGATGAAATGGCTTAGAAAAATCGATACTTATCTTTTTATATATAGGACGACGCTCGGGCGCTCAATTTATACCGCCCGCGCATGGACCATTCTGTACAGCTACCAATTTTTTGGTGTAGGGGCGCTCGGATAGTAAGATCTTACCGCTCCGGCGCCACATATTCTGCCTCTGCGCACAGTTTCGTCAAAGATCGTTCCAGAAACGTCTTTTCCCTTCATAATCTGAAAAAATGGTAAACATGAAAGTTGTAGATCTATATCTTGGATTGCTTCTCCAATTAGCGTCATGTCATTTGAAGGTCTGAGTAAAAGGTTATACTCAATCATCCAAATTGTGTCAGTGAAGGAAATGACGATACGCACGTCACACTTCGGGGCGCTTTTGACTTGTCTTGCACAATAGGTTGGACAAAGCCCAAAACATGAAAGTTGTAGTATTATATCCTAGCTTTATAATGGTTGTGACCTCATATAATTTGGATAAATATTCAACTCATTATGCTAAAACCCGTAAAAACTGCCATATTTTCATCTCATTTCCTACCAACTTCATTACACTACTTTTACCTACACATCTTAGTATCACTATTTAGACACATATTCATTATCAATACACTATTAACAATCTAGAAGTCATATTCAATCTCAATATCGATATCTCAATCAATATGTAAAACATAATGAGCTAAATAACTACATAATACATGACATAAACGCATTATTATCATTTGTACGAGTAACCGGGCATTACAATTCTCCCCTCTTCCAAAGAATTTCGTCCTCAAAATTTTACGTACAATATAGTTAAGAATATCTCTGTTGAATTTCATCTTCTCGCTCCCAAGTTGCTTCTTCAATTATATGATTGTGCCATAATAGTTTCACAAAGGGTATTTCCTTGCCTCGTAATACTTTTGATTTCCTGTCGAGGATTTGGACTTACCGTTCTTCGTACGAGAGATTCGATGCAAGTTTTAATGGTTTGTAATGAAGAACATGAGAAAGATTGGCCAAAAATTTCCGTAGCAAGGAAACATGAAAAACATTATGAACATTTGACAAGTTCTGTGGTAAAGCAACTCGGTAGGCCATGTCTCGTATTCTTTCCAAGATTTCAAATGGACCGATATATCTTGGACTTAATTTTACCTTCTTACCAAAATGCAAAATGCCCTTCAATGGTGATATTTTTACAATTACATGGTCACCGACCTGAAATTCCAATTGACGACGTCGCACATCAGCATAACTTTTCTTTCGACTCTGGGTAGTGTGCATTCTTTCTCTGATCTTGGTGAACAATTCAGCTGTCTATTGTACCAATTCAGGGCCTAATAATTTTCTTTCTTCTACTTTATCCCAATGTACTGGAAATCGACATTTTCTACCATATAATGCAGTATATGGTGCTATTCCAATACTTGAATAATAGCTATTGTTGTATGTAAACTTAGCCAATGGTAGTTTACTGTCCCAACTACCTGGAAAATCAATAGTACAGGCCCTCAACAGATCTTCTAAGATCTGATTCACTCGTTCTGATTGTCCATCAGTTGAAGGGTGGAATGTTGTACTGAATGTCAATCGAGTTCCCAGAGCATGATGTAAACTCTTCCAAAATGCAGACGTAAATTTTGGATCTCTATCAGATACAATGGACACTGGGGTGCCATGAAGCCTCACTATCTCTTTGATGTATTCTTCAGCATATTGATTCATCGAGTATGTGGTCTTCACCGGAAGAAAGTGAGCTGATTTTGTGAGCCGATCAACAATAACCCATATAGCATTGAATCCTCTTTGTGTTCTTGGCAAACTTAGTATGAAATCCATTGTGATATGTTCCCATTTCCATTCAAGAATGGGCAATGGTTTCGAGAGTTCTACTGGTCTTTGATGTTCAGCCTTGACTTGTTGACAAGTTAGACATTGTGCAACAAATTGAGCAATGTCTTTTTTCATACCTAGCCACCAAAATAATGGTTTCAAATCTTTGTACATTTTCGTGCCTCCTGGATGGATCGAGTATGGTGTAGCGTGTGCATCTATAAGAATGTCGGTTCTAATCGTTCCTTGTTTTGACACACACAATCTACCTCGATATGTCAACATTCCTTCCCCATTCAATTCGAAGTTCAATTTTCATTTTTCCTCATCTCGCTGCCTCATTTGTTGTAAGTCATTATCTGCACTTTTTTCGGCCTTAATTCTGTCTGCAAGTGTTGGTCGAATCATGAGAGATGATAACTGGATTGCAGTTCCCTTTGGAATAACATCAATCTTCAATTTCTGTAAATCTCATAAGATTTGTTCTTGTACTTGCATTGCGGATATAGAACTGGACTTTTGACTTAACGCATCTGCAACAACATTGGCTTTACTTGGATGATAATTAATAAAACAATCATAATCTTTCACTAATTCCAACCAACGTCGTTGTCGCATATTCCATTATTTTTGCGTGAAAAATTATTTTAAACTCTTGTGGTCAGTGTATATTTCACACTGCTCACCATACAGATAGTGACGCCATATTTTCAACGCAAAGACCATTAATACCAGTTTTAAATCATGTGTGGGATAGTTCTTTTCATATTCTTTCAATTGCCTTGAGGCATAAGCAATCACCTTTCCGTGCTGCATTAAGACTGCTCCTAAACCTTGTTTCGAAGCATCACTGTATACCACAAATCACATGATCCTTCTGGAATAGAAAGGACTGGTGCTGATGTCAATTTTGCCTTTAACTCTTGGGAACTGCGATCACATGCTTCGTTTCATACAAATTTCACATTCTTTCGTGTTAACGCAGTCAAAGGCAATGCTATCTTAGAAAATCCCACTATAAAACGACGGTAATAACCAGCTAACGCAAGAAAACTACGTATCTCAGTAACAGTAGTTGGTCGTAGCCAGTTATTAACAGCTTTAATCTTACTTGGATCCACTGATAAGCCTTTTTTTGAAATGATATGACCCAAGAATGCTACTTGTTCAAGCCAAAAGTCGTATTTTTTCCATATTGCATACAAATGTTTATCCCTCAAAGTCTGCATGACTAATTTCAGATGTTCTCGATGCTTTTCTACAGTTCGTGAGCAGATGAGGATATCATCTATAAATACAATCACGAACTTGCCTAAAAATGGCTTGAAAATTCTGTTCATCAAATCAATAAAAGCAGCTGGTGCATTCGTTAGTCCAAATGGCATTACTAGAAATTCATAATGGCCATACCTGGTTCGGAAGGCCATTGATATATCATCTGACTTTACTTTTAGTTGATGATAGCTTGATCGTAAATCAATCTTCGAAAAGATAGCGGCTCCTTGTAATTGATAAAAATAATAATAAATTCTTGGGAGTGGATATCTGTTTTTAATTGTCACTTTGTTCAACTCCCGATAATCAATACACAGACGAAGGGTACCATCTTTCTTCTTCACAAATAAAACAGGTGCACCCCACGGTGAAAAACTCGGTCTAATAAACCCTTTATCAAGTAATTCCTGTAATTGTTCTTTCAATTCTTTCATTTCTGTAGGAGCTAGTCGATAAGGAGCTTTTGAGATCAGACGAGTTCCTGCCACAAAATCAATCACAAATTCGATCTCTCTATCTGGGGGTAAGCCTGTTACATCATCAGGAATTACCTCTGGAAATTCACAAACAACATCTGTATCTTTTAATTCACGAACATCTGGGTCAATAGTTAAAATAAATGCTAAGTATCCTTGACACCCCACCCCTTATGTAGTAAGTTACAAGCCTTCATACAAGAGATTATCCGAAGAGGTAAGGATATACCTGCACTTGTTACTGTGAATGGTTAAACTCCTATTGGTGCAAATTCGATCACTTTCATGCCACAGTCAATATTAACTCTATACTTCGAGAGCCAATCCATTCCCAGTATCACATCAAGATCGGTCATTTGCAAAACTATCAAATTAGCATACGTCTGATGACCTTGGACATATATTGGACACCCTCGCACAATCTGACTTGTCTGTAATTCTTGTCCGGAAGGTAAAGCTATGGCAAGTTGTGTCTCTGTTGTACTTGTTTTAACGCCCAGTCTCCTTACAAACGATTTCGAAATAAAGGAATGTGTGGCTTCCGAATCTAGTAAAACAATAGCAGTGATACCAGAAATCAAGAACATTCCAGTGATCATCGATGTATCTGCATCCATTTCCTCTTTAGTCATCAAGAAAAGACGTCCTTGTACTTTCTCAGAACTTCATGGACAATTTCTGACAAGATTCCTTGGCTTTTTGCAGCGATAACAAACATTGGAACCTAGCATACATTCACTGCCATGGGGTTTGCCTCATTTAGGACAAGGTGGTCTGTCTAGTTCCTTACGTGGAGGGAGACCCTTGCCACGGAGTTCTTTTGGTCGAGTACCTTTACTATCGGTCTTTTTGCCCTGTCCTGTCCCTTGGTTCTTCTGAAAGTACTGCTACCTTCACTGTTGCTTGTCTCTGTCAATGTGTTGCTCATCCTATTATGCCATAAGTGCTCTTTCCACTATCTCCCCATATGTAGAAACTTTCGACTTTCGTACATCTCTTTTAATTTCAGAACGAAGTCCCCGCATGAAATGTTCGCCCTTACTTGTGTCATCATGTGCAATATATGGTACATACTAGACTCCAACCTCAAATTGTTGTATATATTCAGTCATGGACATGGTTCCTTGCTTCAAATTAAGAAAATCACTGGCTTTCTTGGCTCGTACATCTTTACTGAAATATTTGTTGTAAAACGTGGATTTAAATGTATCCCATGTCAATGGTCTTGCAGTGAATGCCACTTTTTTGAACTCTTCCACCATATTCTATCATGTTTTGTTAACAGAAAGATGACACAAGTGAATTTGTCAGCATCTTCCATATGGAGGTAGGAGAAGATGGACTCCAATGATTTAATCCATTCTTCTGCTACTGCCGGATCGGTGCTTCCCATGAATTCAGGAGGATTCAGACGTCGAAAGCGACCATACACATCTGTTTGAACATGCCCTTGTCTAGATAGGATGGCTTGTACTTGTGCCTGCTCATGTGTAGTCCGCTGCATGTCAAGTAATTGTTGTATCTGCTCCCCTTGAACTTTTCCTTGTTGTTGGAGCAGTTGAGCAAAATCATCCATAGGTCGTGGCGCACTGCCTTCACCTTCGGCTGCTGGGGCCTTGCCTTAGATGACTCTCCTACATGTAGGTCACGTAGAAGCACATAACTTAGCAACCCTGACATAAAATTTACTATAGTACATATGCGGAAGCTATACAATAAGACGTCCAGGTTCTTGTCGAGGTAAGGCACGTAATCTGCATCCATTGGCGAACTGGCATCCTATATATCTTCATTACCTGATCCTGTAATACATGAGCTACGTGAGTTTATGAAACTCAATAAGTTGGCATTTATACGTATCAATATGCATAGAAAGAACATACATATCAAGTAATGATCAACAATGAATCTTTAAACCATGTCATATCATAACATATATTCATGTTCATTTTTGTACTTGAGTCTCATTAGTTGATCTGTAATACCGTGCTTACTTTATTATATAGCTAATACTGTGTTGGACGTCAGGGAGCATCTTTGGCAACCCCACGCCCCATGAACATATATTGGCCAACAGGTTTGGTGGACTTAAAACCACCCATGATGTCAACAAGCTCTATATAAAAATCAGTCTTTTTCCTTTCATGTTCATGACATAGCACCCATCTTCAATATTCATGAGTTTCTTTCATATTTATTACATAACAATGGAATATGGTGCTATGTTTCCATCAATAAACATACTAACAATGTACATATATCAATAATCAATGAGAAATGTTTGAAATCATAATATTACTCATGTATTACTTCAAGAACATGCCAACTTACAGTACAAGAGTAAGAACACTGGTTTGAGACAATGTTTCTCGCTCCTATACTGTCAAATACACCAATAGTTCAGTTACTATGTCTATACTAGGTGAAAGTTACTCCTCTACATGTATAACAACCAAAAGAGAAGAAAACTTACACCCTTAAGAAGTTCTTGTGATGGAGAACTAAGTTCTAACTTCAAAATGATGAAGGAAAAGAAGAAAGGAGTTTTTGGGAAGAAGAGTTCTTGTTTATTTCGAGTTCCTTGCTGTTAAGGAGGTGAGAAATGAATGAAATGGCTTAGAAAAATCGATACTTATCTTTTTATATACAGAGCGGCGCTCGGGCGGTCAATTTCTACCGCCCGAGCGTGGAACATTCTGTACAACTACCAATTTTTTGGTGTAGGGGCGCTCAGGCAGTAAGATCTTACCGCTCGGGCGCCACATATTCTGCCTCTGCGCACAGTTTCTTCAAAGATTGCTCCGGAAACATATCTTTCCTTCATAATCTGAAAAAGTGATAAACATGAAAGTTGTAGCCCTATTCTTGGCTTGCTTCTCCAATTTGACTCATGTCATTGGAAGGTCTAAGTAAAAAGTTATACTCAATCTACCAAAATGTGTTTGTGAAGGAAATGCGATACGCACGGCACACTTCGGGCCACTTTTGACTTATCTTACACAATGATTTGGACTAAACCCAAAACATGAAAGTTGTAGTATTATATCTTAGCTTTTTAATGGTAGTGACCTCATATAATTTGGATAAATATTCAACTCATTATGCTAAAACCCGTAAAAACTGCCATATTTTCATCTCATTTCCTACCAACTTCATTACATTACTTTTACCTACACATCTTAGTATCACTATTTAGACACATTTTCATTCTCAATATACTATTAACAATCTAAAAATCATATTCAATCTCAATATCAATATCTCAATCAATATGTAAAACATAATGAGCTAAATAACTACATAATAAATGACATAAACGCATTATTATCATTTGTACGAATAACCGGGCATTACAGTTTGACAACAGGGGAGAATACTTCTAGAAAGTCTATCCTTTCAATCTGTGAAAATCCCTTGGCAACCAATTTTGCCTTGTACTTTGGTTTTTCAACACCAGGTATACCTTACTTTCTTTTGAATATCCATTTACATCCAACTATCCTTTGGTTGTTTGGTTTTGGTACCAATTCCCAGGTTTGGTTCTTTTTCAAGGATTCCATTTCTATTGTCATGGCTTGGTACCAATTTTCTTTTGCATCAGAGCTCATGGCATCTTTGAGGCTTATTGGATCATCATCACCTATTTGTGATGCAACTGAGAATGCATATGAGACCAAGTTTGCATGTCCTAATATTTTTGGTTGTTTAATGACCCTCATGTTTCTGTCCCTTGCCAGCTGATAGTGTTTCAGGTTATCCCTATCTTGTGTGGTTCCTTCTGATCCACTATCATCAGATATGCCTCTTTCAGTGGTCAGCTGGAGTTTATTAGATAGCTCCACCTCAATATTTGTGTTATTTGGACTGCCATGTCTAACTAAAGACTCATCAGCTTCAGTTGAGGCCTTATAAGGAGAGTGGTCTTCCTTGAATGTGACATCTCCGCTAATTATAGTCCTTTGTTTTCTAGGTTCTATACACCAAAGTTTATAGCCCTTGACGCCTTCAGGATATCCCAAAAAAATACATTTGATTGCTCTTGCTTCTAGCTTTCCCTGTTTTGCATGTGCTTATGCTGCACAACCAAAAACCTTGAGATCATCTAGGAGTGGTGGTGATTGGGACCACCTTTCCATATGTGTTGAAAATCCTAAGGGAACAAAAGGAGACTTATTAATTAGATAGCACACCATAGTTGCTGCTTCTGCCCAAAACTCTTGAGAACTCCTGAGTGCGTCAATATGCATCTCACTCTGTTAAGAATGGTTCTATTCATCCTCTCGGCCAGCCCATTTTGCTATGGGGTGCATGGGAAAGTGAATTGCCTTGATATTGCTTTACTCTTGCAAAATTCATTGAACTCTTTCGAGAAAAATAATGAAACTTAAAATTAATAATTTATTATATGTTAAAACCTATATTTTAAAATTTAAATTTCATTAAAATTATAAAATTATGCTATTTTAGTATTGTGTGTTTATATTTAAATGTCTTACTAAATATGTTTTATTTTCAGGTTTTCAACGTGTTAGCAAAATAATGATAACTCAAGCTAGAAAACTCAAATGGAGGTGATTCAAACATGTTTGAAATCCTTGAGAAATTATCTAGAACTTTACAGAAGACATGATTGCCTAAAAAGTTGGTTAAGATGATCAAATTGTGAAAATATCAAAAGGAGGACAAATTTACTTTCACCATGACCACCATATAGTAAAAAAATCATAACTATTTCAATATTTAACCAAATGAGGTGAACCAAGTGGCCAAATTCATCTAAAGACAATTCCCCACATGTTTGCTGTTTTGAGCAGAGTCAAATTCGGTGATTAAGGTCGTGGAACAAAGCATTGAAAGAAGGGACATGTAATTGAAGTTGGAGGAGACAAAGACTACTATTACAACCACATTGCATTAATAAAATTTTTGACCCTGTCTCTCATTTGGCCTGTAAATAGAGGCCTTGTGCTAGCTTGAGAATCATTCTATCTCATTGTAAAATATAGTGTGAGTGAGTATAAAAGTTCTAAGTTCCAATATATTTTTCATTTTCCAAATTATGAGTGATGTTTTTAGTGTTGATCAAAAGTAAGTTCATGGAAAGCTAAATCTATTATGTCAAGGTGAAGAGGATGAATTCTTTGTGAAGTATGATTGTTTATATTTTGTATATTCTTTCTTTATTTCTTTTCAATTTGCTAATTTATTTTTATTGTAGGTACAAAAATGAATTATTTGTTGTTATCAATTTACATCAAATTCTTGATACCATTGAAGTGGTTATCTTGATTTGTTGTTTAATTTTGATACAATAAATATTTCATCAATTATTATTGTTATATTATACATACATACATACATATATATATATATATATTTATATAATTATATCATATATTTCATTTAGACGATAGCGTGGCTCTGCCGGTTGTTCTAAATGAAATATTATGATATCTACCAATCTAACATTTACTTTATCGCAACTAACTTTTACTTTCCGCATCTAACATTTACTTTATCGCAACTAACTTTTACTTTCCGCATCTAACATTTACTTTATCGCAACTAACTTTTACTTTCCCGCAACTAACTTATTAAATCATATATTTCATTTAGGCAATAGCGTGGCTCTGCCGGTTGTTCTAAATGAAATATAATGATTTAATTTAACATTTATTTTATGCAGTTATATATTTATATAGTTATATATATAATCATAGGTACCATATATAAAATATCGGTGAATTCGGTATTTTCTATAGTGGGAACTATATTATATTAGGTGTGTGTTTAAATATTTAATTTTCTTGGAACCATTATTTATGGTGGTTTCCTTTGTTTTACTTTTAGTTAAACAATATTGCATAAACCAAGAATAAATCCTCGAGCCTTGACAAAATTTATAATTTGTAAACTTCGTTCTTGCATTTGGTAATCTATAAATTAATAAATTTAAACTTAAAATAACCTCTCTGTGGATCGATCTCGTACTTACGAAATATATTACTTGCAGACAACCTACACTTGGGTGAATTATAATTTAAGTAGTAGCAAGTTTTTGGCGCCGTTGCCGGGGAGGTATAAATTAAGTTTATATTTGTTAATTATGTTTTATTTATAAGTATTGTGTTTTTTTTTTGTATGAGTATTTGGAGTCGAAAAAAAAGTGGTAGACTTATTCGAGTATCTGAAAATAATTTAAACATGGATGATAATTCAAATAATCAAGATAATGATAACAATAATAACAATAATAATAATAATAATCAAGAACATGATCAATTAAGAACACTTAGGCACCATATGAACCCTATTAGAACTAGTGCCCCATCTTGTTTAGTTTTTCCTCCTGATGCATCTAATTTCAACTTTAAACCTCAAATTATTCAACTTTTACCAAATTTTCATGGCTTAGATTCTGAAAATCCATATTTACATCTAAGAGAATTTGAGGAAGTTTGTAACACTTATAATGATCAAAATTGTAGCATGGATATAGTTCGATTAAAGCTTTTCCCTTTTTCTTTAAAAGATAAAGCTAAAACATGGCTACAAAATTTGAGATCAAGTTCAATAAGATCATGGGAAGAAATGCAACAACAATTTCTCAAAAAGTTTTTTCCTTCCCATAGAACAAACTCTTTTAAAAGACAAATTACTACTTTTTCTCAAAAACAAGGAGAAACATTTTATCAATGTTGGGATAGATATAAAGAATTACTTAATACATGCCCACATCATGGTTTTGAAACATGGAGAATAGTTTCTCACTTTTATGAAGGTCTAATACCTAAAGATAGGCAAATGATAGAATTCATGTGTAATGGAACTTTTTAAGATAAAAACCCAAATGAAGCTATGAAGTATTTGGATTCATTAGCAGAAAATACTCAAAATTGGGATAATATAGGCACAATAGAACCACCAAAAACTAAAATCAATAATTCAACAAATGGGGGTGGTATCTATAATCTTAAAGATGATATAGATATTCAAGCTAAACTTGCATCTTTAGCAAGAAAAATTGAGTCATTAGAAATGAAAAAGAGAGGTCAATTAAAAAGTATTCAAGAAATTGTTTGTCATATATGTGATACACATGATCATGCTACAAAAGATTGTCCAACATTACCTTCATTTAAAGAATGTCTCCATTAACAAGCAAATTATGTTAATAATTATAAAAAACCAATACTAGATCTTTTTTCAACATCATATAATCCTGGATGGAAAAATCATCCTAATTTTAGTTGGAGGAATGATAATAATGCACAACCCTCACAACAATATTTTCAAAATAACCAAAATCATCAAGGTTATATTCCTTATGTTACACCTCCAAGAAAAAACTTTGAAGATGTGGAGACCCGAGCTCTAACTCAATTCTTTTTGGGATTAATTGGATCTTTGTTAGAAAATGTGGGTCAAAATTTTACTTTTAATATTAAATCAAATGTAAATAAACCTACACAAGTAATATCTCCATTTTATTTCAACAAACATAATCCATGTCTTATTTCAGTACATTCATACCAACTAGTGTTCAATACTAACTACAAACCAGATTGTAGTACATGTCTAGTAAGAAACCACTAGAAATCTTCTTCTACGCCCGTAATCTCCACGCTATCTCGATCTCTCATCTTTGTCTCGACCCTGATCCTGTCCCACCTGTGATCATGCACACATACAGACACAACCACAGCCGGATACTCCGGTGAGAACAAATCCCAGTACAAAACATGGTACACATGCGTATACACAATATAAATCATGAAGCATACTCTCATGAATAGAATCAATGGCAATAGGTTCCATAATCTATGAAACCAAATCAATGTCAGCATGCAAATGAAATCAAAATCATCTCTTGACTCGACTCAACTCTAACTCTAGGGATCCCGGTGTGAATAAGACGTCACAGTCTGCCACCTACCCTCCCAATCGGGGTGACGGTACGTCTTATTCCTAGACTTCGGACATGTCTGTATTGAATGTCTACAATCGGAGTCAATTCTGCTCCTATGCGTCGATATCACCAAACGTCTCGCTTGGCAAGTCTGCCAATGACTCTCTTATCTTAAATGCTTGAATATAAATCTATAAACAAAGCATCAACATATAAAAAGGTAACAATCTAGTATGTGATTTTGGGAAACTCAAATCAGATCTAATTCGAGTTATATCTTCCCGAATCAACATGAATTATACCTTTCTTTCTGTCAATATGATTCTGTCTCGAACTCAAAGCCTGTCAATACTCAATCTGGCAATGACAATATCGAGGAGTACAATATCAATACACCGATCAATTCAATACTGGTTATAATCAGGATTAAATCAAATTCTGTTTCGACAGCATAACTGCACAATCTCAATATACCCAACAATACAAATATCAACAGATAGCAATCTCAACTCATAATCCGTAACAATACAAATTTGATATCAATTCTCATTCAATTTAACTCCGAAATTCATAACAATTCTATACGGTATCCGTTCTTCAATCCAGTTTCGATTATATGTGGTCTAACATATCAAGAACATCATATAGGAATCATATCAGATTCTGGCAATACCATAATTTCAAATCATCTCAAAACGTAGTAAAACTTACGTCCAGTTGAAGCCTGCGTCGATAGGAACACAGTACTAAAGTCGGATCGAAATTCTGACGGGCGGATCTTGCACAATCACAAATCTAAAATATGAAAAGGCGTAAGGATTTCCGTAGCTTTCTCGTTTCCTTCTTTCCAAATGAATCTGAATGAAGTAGCTTGTGTATATATATCTCAAGTTGCATATAAGTGAAACGTGGCTCATTTTCATACAAATCAGGCGGCGCTCGGGCGGTCACAAATTACCGCTCGGGCGCCGAACACTCTGTACGGTACCTTAACGTGTTGCACTGGCGCTCGGGCGGTTATTTTCTACCGCTCGTGCGCCAGATGTTCTGTCCAAATGATCATCGTATTAAACATTGGCGCTCGGGCGGTCATTTTCTACCGCTCGGGCGCCAATAGTTCTGTCCAAAAAATTGCATAATCATATGCTTTGCACAATCTAGTCTCGGAATGGTTCGTCTATAATTACATCAATTCAAAATCAATAATCTCAGCTTAACATGATAAAAATCTCGGGCATTACAGAAGATGTAATTCATGCATTTATCCAGAATCAAGAATCTATCAATATTCAAAACAGTCAATCTATGACTGATTTGAAAGAAACTCTTGCAAAATTTGCATCTGCACTTAATATTCATGAAAAAATAAAATTTCCATCTCAACCTCAACTTAATCCTAAAAATCAAAATCAAGAATTAAAAAATGAAAAAATTGATCAAATAAAATCTGTTATTACCCTTAGAAGTTGTAAAATAGTTAATGATCCATATAGTAATGAAAACAAGGATCATTTAAAATCAAAGAGTAAGGATGATAATCTTGATACTTTTGAGGATGATGATACCTTAAATTCTAAAAATAATATGTTGAATGATAAATCATCTGAAATAGTAAATGAATCAAATAAACCTCCACCATTTCCTCATGCATTAACAAATCATAAAAAACAAAAAAAATGATTCTGATATCTATGAAGTTTTTAAACAAGTAAAGATAAATATTCCATTATTAGATGTTATTAAACAAGTACCTTCATATGCAAACTTTTTAAAAGACTTATGTACTGTGAAGAGAAAATTGCATGTGAAGAAGAAAGCATTCTTGGCTGAACAAGTAAGTTCTATTCTTCAAAATAATTCTAGTTTAAAATATAAAGATCCTGGTTGTCCAACAATTTCATGTATTATTGGAGAAAATAAAATTAAAAAAGCTTTGTTAGATTTGGGAGCAAGTGTGAATTTACTTCCTTATTCAGTTTATGAAAAACTTAATTTAGGAGAATTAAAACCCACTTCTGTTACTCTCTTACTGGCGGATAGGTCAATCAAAATACCAAGAGGTATTGTAGAAGATGTGTTGGTTCAAGTTGATAAATTCATATATCCTGTAGATTTTATTGTTTTGGATACACAACCAATAGAAGTACATAATGAAATTCCAGTAATATTGGGACGATCATTTCTAGCAACTTCAAATGATTTAATTAATTGTCGAAATGGAATAATAAAATTGTCTTTTGGAAGTATGACTCTAGAACTTAATGTGCTCAATTTATGTAAACAACCAAGTATTAATGAAAATGAATATGATAATGAAATTGAATCAATTGTGGAAGAAAATATACAAGAAGAAAACTTAAATCAACAATCTGAAGTTTTTTCAATAGAAAATTTTGAGTCTGAAAATAATTTTAAAGAAGATGATAATACAAAACTTGAATTAAAAGTTTTACCATTCGAATTGAAATATGTATTTCTTGGTGAAAATAAAACATTTCCTGTTGTAATTTCTTCCACTTTTCTTCGAAATCAAGAAGAAGATTTAATTAAATTACTTAAAAAATATAAAAATGCAATTGGATGGACTTTGAAAGATATAAAAGGTATAAATCCTTTAATTTGCACACATAAAATTCATTTGGAAGAAAATGCTAAAACATATCAACAACCACAAAGAAGGTTAAATCCACATATGATGGAAGTTGTTAAGAATGAAGTATTAAAACTATTAGACGCTGGAATTATCTATCAAATCTCAGATAGTAAATGAGTAAGTCCAACACAAGTAGTACCTAAAAAGTCAGGCATCACTGTTATAAAAAATGAAAAGGGAGAGTTATTACAAGCTAGGATTCCATCTAGTTAGCGTATGTGTATTGATAATAGAAAATTAAATGATGAAACTAGAAAAGATCACTTCTCACAACCATTTTTAAATCAAATTCTAGAAAAAGTAGCAGGAAATTCTTATTATTGATTTCTTGATGGGTATTCGAGGTATTATCAAATACCTATATCATTAGAAGATCAAGAAAAAACTACTTTTACTTGTCCTTTCGGAACTTTTGCATTTAAAAGAATGCCATTTGGTTTATGTAATGCTCCGGCTACTTTTCAAAGATGCATGTTAAGTATTTTCAGTGATATGATTGAAGAATTTGTAGAAGTTTTTATGGATGATATAACTGTTTTTGGAAACTCATTTGAAAATTGTCTTAAAAACCTAGAAGAAGTATTAAAACGATGTGAAGAAAAAAATCTTGTTTTAAATTGGGAAATTTGTCATTATATGGTTAAATCTGAGATTGTGTTAGGTTATGTGATATCTGAAAAAGGAATTGAAGTTGGTAAAGCCAAAGTTGATGTTATTGCTAATTTAACATCACCAAAAACGTTCAAAGAATTTCGATCATTCTTGGGTCATGTAGGTTTTTATAGAAGGTTTATAAAAAATTTCAGCATAATATCTAAACCAATTTCGAATCTTTTAACAAAAGATACAAAATTTGAATGGACTCAGAAATGTGAAAATGCTTTTAAAAAAATAATTAATCTTTTAATTACATCACCTATTTTACAACCTCCAGATTGGTCTTTACCTTTTGAATTAATGTGTGATGCAAGTGATTATGCTATAGGAGCTGTGTTAGGACAAAGAAAAGAAGGAAAACCGTATGCAATCTATTATGCTAATAGAACCTTAAATAGTGCTCAAATAAATTATTCAACTACTGAAAAAGAATTACTTTCAGTAGTATTTGCATTAGATAAGTTTCGATCTTATTTAATTGGTTCCACTACTATTGTGTACACTGATCATTCTGCCGTAAAATATTTATCAAATAAACAAGATGCTAAGCCAAGATTAATACGGTGGATTTTATTGTTACAAGAATTTGATATTATAATTAAAGATAAAAAAGGAAAAGAAAATGTCGTAGCCGATCATTTATCTAGAATAATGACTGAATCATCTCATAATGAAATACCAATAAATGAAAATTTTCCAGATGATCAGTTGTTTTATGCTACTATTATGCCCTGGTTTGCTAACATTGTAAATTTTATTGTGACAAATAAAATGCCTTCTCATTGGAATTCACAGGATAAGAATAAATT
>NC_133309.1:5620133-5621174 GCF_012295235.1 Primulina huaijiensis
ATTGGTCTTTACCATTTGAATTAATGTGTGATGCAAGTGATTATGCTATAGGAGCTGTGTTAGGACAAAGAAAAGAAGGAAAACCGTATGCAATCTATTATGCTAATAGAACCTTAAATAGTGCCCAAATAAATTATTCAACTACTGAAAAAGAATTACTTTCAGTAGTATTTGCATTAGATAAGTTTCGATCTTATTTAATTGGTTCCACTACTATTGTGTACACTGATCATTCTGCCGTAAAATATTTATCAAATAAACAAGATTCTAAGCCAAGATTAATACGGTGGATTTTATTGTTACAAGAATTTGATATTATAATTAAAGATAAAAAAAGAAAAGAAAATGTCGTAACCGATCATTTATCTAGAATAATGACTGAATCATCTCATAATGAAATACCAATAAATGAAAATTTTTCAGATGATCAGTTGTTTCATGCTACTATTATGCCCTGGTTTGCTAATATTGTAAATTTTATTGTGACAAATAAAATGCCTTCTCATTAGAATTCACAGGATAAGAATAAATTCTTGATAGAAGTTAAAAAATTTTATTGGGATGATCCTTACTTGTTTAAGTATTGTCCTTACCAAATTTTTCGACGATGCATACTCGACAATGAAATAAGTAATGTTATTAAATTTTGTCATTCTGAAGCATGTGGAGGTCATTTTTCATCCAATAAAACAGCTGCAAAAATCTTACAATGTGGATTTTATTGGCCCTCTTTATTCAAAGATACGCATTTATTTTGCAAATCTTGTGAAAACTTTCAGAAGATGGGATCAATTTCAAAACGAAACATGATGTCTTTAAATCCAATCATAATTATTGAAATATTCGATAGTTGGGGGATAGATTTTATGGGTCCATTTTCATTATCTTTTGGATATACGTACATTTTAGTCGCTGTTGATTATGTTTCAAAATGGATTGAAGCAATTGCATGTAGAACTAATGATCATAAAGTTGTTATAAAATTTTTAAAAGAAAATATTTTTAGTCGATTTGGAATACCTAGAGCAATAATTAGTGATG
>NC_133309.1:5624345-5624546 GCF_012295235.1 Primulina huaijiensis
CTATAAAAAAATATTAATTATAAAAAAAATAATAGAAGATAAATAACGAACTGCAAACTTCTTTGTTCATTGTAATTGTTTTTTTTAGATTTGATTGATGCACTATAAATGTATTCTAAAAAAAAAAATCCATCAATCAATATGTTTTAAAAATAAAAGATTTGTTTGTGTTGGATAAGTTTCAAAGGTAGTCGAATGTAT
>NC_133309.1:5625521-5626468 GCF_012295235.1 Primulina huaijiensis
TCCGCAGCGTGCAATAATGTGCGCTGTTAATATTCTATGCATTCACGGCGTGCAGTTAAAGCACGCCGTTGAAATGGGTGAATTTTTAAATTAGCGACGGTTTAATAAACCGTCGCAAATGTAACGTTGCGACGGTTTTAACTACCGTCGCTATATTTAGAGACGGTATAAAATAACCCGTCGCCGATTTAAAATCGGCGACGGTTTAATAAATAACCGTCGCTTTTAGCGACGGTTTTTATTGAACTGTCGCTAATAGTTGTAAATCGGCGACAGTTATGTTTAAACCGTCGCTAATAGCGACAGTTTAATGCAAAACTGTCGCTAATTATCGCAAATTGTCTATAAATATCCGATTTCCGTTCCACTTTTACATCACTTTACAACACTTAAACTTTTTTCTAATATGCGTTTTTAATTTTGGTTTTAGTACATTTTTTTAAAATTTTTGGTTAATATTTTAAGTGTTAGTTAAGAGATGATAGTTTTAATGGAATTTTTTTTAAAATTTATTAAATTATAAAAGTAAATTTTTTTTATTTTTACGCAAAATTTAGCGACGGTTGTATGAACTGTCGCTAAATGTAGCGACAGTTTTGTAACCGTCGCTAAATTTAAACACCGTCGTTCCCTTAGCGACGGAGTAGTAACCGTTGCTAAATTAGCGACGGTATTGTTTGTATTTAACCGTCGCAAATTAGCGACGGTTAACTTAAAAACCGTCCCTAATATTTAAATTTTTTTTAATATTAACGGCGTGCATTGCACGCTGCGGATAGTTGTATTAATGGCGTACATATGCACGTCGTTGATAGTAGTATTAACAGCGTGCATGCGCACGCTGCGGATAAACTCGAACTTTCAACAGCTTGCAATTTCGCAGCGTGCAATGTGCGCCGCGGAAAGAGTATTTGCGCGCTGCGAAAAGCCATTTTTGTTGTAGTGAT